>NC_085988.1:11982457-12112457 GCF_030014385.1 Trichomycterus rosablanca
GTTCCAGCCCCCCCAAACCCAAGAATATTACTAAACTGGAGGTCATTGCTGACAAGGAACAGGCTAAGAATCCTCAGGAACGCTGCCAGAAGCTGGTCATAACAGCAAAATGAAGCTCTACTAAGTACTAAAGACGCTTGTTTTGGAGGGGTTGAATCTAAGACTGCATTATTTAAAAAAAGTGGCATTTTGTGTTGAATCAGCTGTGTTTACTTATTTAAATTGTCATTGTTTGATTGGTTTGTAATTTATAAATGTTGCTAATAAACTTCCTTCCTTCCCGAGTTCTTTCCTGAGTTCCTCTCTGAGTTCCTGAGTTCCTTCCCGAGTTCTTTCCTGAGTTCCTCTCTGAGTTCCTGAGTTCCTTCCTGAGTTACTTCCTGAGTTCCTTCTTGAGTTCCTTCCTGAGTTCCTTCTCAAATTCCTTCCTTCCTGAGTTCCTTCCTGAGTTCCTTCTCGAATTCCTTCCTTCCTGAGTTCCTTCCCGAGTTCCTGAGTTCCTTCCTGAGTTTCTTTCTGAGTTCACGAGTTCTTTCCTGAGTTCCTTCCTGAGTTTCTGAGTCCCTGAGTTCCTTCCTGAGTTCCACCCTGAGTTCACGAGTTCCTTCCTGAATTCCTTCCCGAGTTCCTTCCTGAGTTCCCTCCTGAGTTCATCCCTGAGTTCACAAGTTCCTTCCTGAATTCCTTCCCGAGTTCCTTCCTGAGTTCCCTCCTGAGTTCATCCCTGAGTTCACGAGTTTCTTCCTGAATTCCTTCCTGAATTCCTTCCTGAGTTCCTTCCTGAGTTCCTTCATGAGTTCCTCCCTGAGTTCACGAGTTCCTTCCTGAATTCCTTCCTGAGTTCCTTCATGAGTTCCTTCCTTCCTGAGTTCCTTCCTGAGTTCCTGAGTTACTTCCTTCCCAACTTCCTTTTGAACTATCTTCCTTCCTTCTTTCCTTCCTTCATTCCTTCCGTCCTTCTGAATTTCCTTTCTTTTCAAACTTCCTTCCTTCTGAATTTCCTTCCAAACTTTCTTCCTTCCTTCCAAACTTTCTGAACTTCCTTTCTTCTTCCAACCTTCCGAACTTCCTTCTGAACTTCCAAACTTTCTTCCATCCTTCCTTCCCTTTCTTCCTTCTAAATGAACAAACTTCCTTCCTTCCTTCTTTCCGAACTTTATTCCTCCTTTCCAAACTTCCTTCCTTCATTCCTCACAAACTTCCTTCCTTCCGAACTTCCATCCTTCTTTTCTTCCTTCCTTCCGAACTTTCTTCCTTACAAACTTCCTTCCTTCCTTCTACTCCCTTTTTCTCCCAATTAAGCTTAGCCAGTTACTCCACTCATTTTGGCAGACACACACACCCTCCGACCCCTTCTTATTTGCCCGTACTTTGGAGGGCTTGCATATGTGGCCAGTCTCACCCACGGAGAGTTACACGCTGATCTCCACATTCCTGTACTTCTATACAGGCGCCTCGGGCTACTAACCAGGGTCCTTAGCGTTGAATACTCCGCCCTCCTATTACTTTAATCTTTACCCACCCAGCAGACTAGTGGCTGACTTTGTCTGCTGCAGGCAGTGCCAGAGCACCGGGAACAGAGCTGAGATTCAAACTCTGGGAGTTCAGAACCCGAGCACTGGTACGCTAGTGAAATATCTTGCTGTTAAATAATTTTGATTACAACTGTATTTACTAGCCCCTAATTGCTTTGTGGGCTCTTAGGGAAGTGGTAGCTTAGCAGTTAAAATACTCGTCTAATCAGAAGGATGCTGGTTCAAGCCCGACTACTGTTATTCCATTGAACAAAGCTCTAAACCCACAATTGCTTGGATTGTATATGGTACCACTCTAAGATGCTTTGGGTTAATGGAGTCAATGAAGGGATCCTAGAATTTTGAAGATAGTAGCTCACACTGTGGGCTGCAGACGGCCTCGAATAACAACCACGTCATGCAGGAGCAGCAGGAGATCTTGATGGACACTTTAGATATTCGAGTATACATTTTTTCTTTAATGAGCCAGAAGAACACTTATTAACACTGAAGAATTGTTGAGTTCTAGAAGTCCTCCAGTCGTCTCCTGACATGAACTCCACAGAAAGTCTTTGATGGGATTCGAAGAAGGGGGTTCCAGCCCCCCCAAACCCAAGAATATTACTAAACTGGTGGTCATTGCTGACAAGGAACAGGCTAAGAATCCTCAGGAACGCTGCCAGAAGCTGGTCATAACAGCAAAATGAAGCTCTACTAAGTACTAAAGACGCTTGTTTTGGAGGGGTTGAATCTAAGACTGCATTATTTAAAAAAAGTGGCATTTTGTGTTGAATCAGCTGTGTTTACTTATTTAAATTGTCATTGTTTGATTGGTTTGTAATTTATAAATGTTGCTAATAAACTTCCTTCCTTCCAGAGTTCTTTCCTGAGTTCCTCTCTGAGTTCCTTCCCGAGTTCTTTCCTGAGTTCCTCTCTGAGTTCCTGAGTTCCTTCCCGAGTTCTTTCCTGAGTTACTCTCTGAGTTCCTGAGTTCCTTCCTGAGTTCCTTCCTGAGTTCCTTCTTGAGTTCCTTCCTGAGTTTCTTTCTGAGTTCACGAGTTCTTTCCTGAGTTCCTTCCTGAGTTTCTGAGTCCCTGAGTTCCTTCCTGAGTTCCACCCTGAGTTCACGAGTTCCTTCCTGAGTTCCTTCCTGAGTTCCCTCCTGAGTTCATCCCTGAGTTCACGAGTTCCTTCCTGAATTCCTTCCCGAGTTCCTTCCTGAGTTCCCTCCTGAGTTCATCCCTGAGTTCACGAGTTTCTTCCTGAATTCCTTCCTGAATTCCTTCCTGAGTTCCTTCCTGAGTTCCTTCATGAGTTCCTCCCTGAGTTCACGAGTTCCTTCCTGAATTCCTTCCTGAATTCCTTCCTGAGTTCCTTCATGAGTTCCTTCCTTCCTGAGTTCCTTCCTGAGTTCCTTCTTGAGTTCCTTCCTGACTTTCTTTCTGAGTTCACGAGTTCTTTCCTGAGTTCCTTCCTGAGTCCCTGAGTTCCTTCCTGAGTTCCACCCTGAGTTCACGAGTTCCTTCCTGAATTCCTTCCCGAGTTCCTTCCTGAGTTCCCTCCTGAGTTCATCCCTGAGTTCACGAGTTCCTTCCTGAATTCCTTCCCGAGTTCCTTCCTGAGTTCCCTCCTGAGTTCATCCCTGAGTTCACGAGTTCCTTCCTGAATTCCTTCCCGAGTTCCTTCCTGAGTTCCCTCCTGAGTTCCTTCATGAGTTCCTCCCTGAGTTCACGAGTTCCTTCCTGAATTCCTTCCTGAGTTCCTTCATGAGTTCCTTCCTTCCTGAGTTCCTTCCTGAGTTCCTGAGTTACTTCCTTCCCAACTTCCTTTTGAACTATCTTCCTTCCTTCTTTCCTTCCTTCATTCCTTCCGTCCTTCTGAATTTCCTTTCTTTTCAAACTTCCTTCCTTCTGAATTTCCTTCCAAACTTTCTTCCTTCCTTCAAAACTTTCTGAACTTCCTTTCTTCTTCCAACCTTCCGAACTTCCTTCTGAACTTCCAAACTTTCTTCCATCCTTCCTTCCCTTTCTTCCTTCTAAATGAACAAACTTCCTTCCTTCCTTCTTTCCGAACTTTCTTCCTCCTTTCCAAACTTCCTTCCTTCATTCCTCACAAACTTCCTTCCTTCCGAACTTCCATCCTTCTTTTCTTCCTTCCTTCCGAACTTTCTTCCTTACAAACTTCCTTCCTTCCTTCTCCTCCCTTTTTCTCCCAATTAAGCTTAGCCAGTTACTCCACTCATTTTGGCAGACACACACACCCTCCGACCCCTTCTTATTTGCCCGTACTTTGGAGGGCTTGCATATGTGGCCAGTCTCACCCACGGAGAGTTACACGCTGATCTCCACATTCCTGTACTTCTATACAGGCGCCTCGGGCTACTAACCAGGGTCCTTAGCGTTGAATACTCCGCCCTCCTATTACTTTAATCTTTACCCACCCAGCAGACTAGTGGCTGACTTTGTCTGCTGCAGGCAGTGCCAGAGCACCGGGAACAGAGCTGAGATTCAAACTCTGGGAGTTCAGAACCCGAGCACTGGTACGCTAGTGAAATATCTTGCTGTTAAATAATTTTGATTACAACTGTATTTACTAGCCCCTAATTGCTTTGTGGGCTCTTAGGGAAGTGGTAGCTTAGCAGTTAAAATACTCGTCTAATCAGAAGGATGCTGGTTCAAGCCCGGCTACTGTTATTCCATTGAACAAAGCTCTAAACCCACAATTGCTTGGATTGTATATGGTACCATTCTAAGATGCTTTGGGTTAATGGAGTCAATGAAGGGATCCTAGAATTTTGAAGATAGTAGCTCACACTGTGGTTTAGTGGAATCCTAGCACATGAGAATAAGCTTTGTTACTTTTTCATACAGGAATGTTGTTTTGGAATTTACACAGATTGTGATATATTGTGAGGGGGACGCCTGATTTTAATGGTAAGGCTAAGATGGTTTAGAACCTGATGTGGTGTGTGTTAATGCCTCGCCACATTCTGCAGCTTGGAGTGCGAGTGAGAAAAAGCTGAAAAGTTCATGAATGTTCCTAGAAGCAGAGTAGCAGCACTTCTACAAAAGCTTTTCTTGTATTTAACGGTTGTATCTTCATCCCCAGCAAGGTCATCTCCAGCCCTGTAGAGTTCACTTCAGCCATATGCGATGCAGAACTCTCTAACCCACAGATGCTTATAAATAAGTATGTTTTATTGATTGCCCGGAGCATCCTTTCCTGCTGGTGTAAACAAACAATGCTTTATCTCCGCGGTGGGCATTCGAGAGCTTGAAACACTGTGGAATATACATGAAGCGAGTGTTTAATGTGAGACCTGTGGGCTGCGGAGCGCTGATGTTCTCCATGTTACGTAACCTGCTTCTCCTTAGCTCACAACCCTCAGCGCCTTCCGACAACCCTGCCCGCCTAGTTCCTCCTCAAATGAAAATAAGTACCATATATAACGCTCCCTCACACCAAAAATATAATGAGGCTCCCTGGACTTCAATAAAAGCTCAAAGTTATTTGTTTTGAAAATATTGTGGAGTAAATGGAGCTAGAAAACTTCATGAGAACAAAAGCACGATTTTCCAAAGGTTAGTAGATACCTCTTATAATTGATGAGGTCGGGGGTTTTATACATTCAAACAAACAACTAAACAAACAAACAAATAAATACATTTTATTATCATCATCGTCATATTATTATTATTAGTAGTAGTAGTATTTTAAAAATATTAATTAAAATAATAATAATGTTAATAATAATAATTATTTTGTATAATTATCATTATTCTTATTAGTAGTAGCAGTATTTGTTTCATAATAATAATAATAATTATAATAATATTAATAATAATCATTATTATTATTATTAATAATAATGTTATTAGTATCATCATTATTATTAGTATTATTATTGTTATTATTATGATCATAATAATAATAGCTATTGTTATTATTATGACTATTATTATTATTAATTTTTTTTATTATTATTATTATTATTATTGTTATTATTATTATTATTATTATTATTACTATTATTATTATTATTATTACTATTATTACTATTATTATTATTGTTATAATTATTATTATTATTATCATTACTATTATTACTATTATTATCATTATCATTATTATTATTATTATTATTTTTACTGTTTATTATTATTATTATTATTATTATTATTGTTATTATCATTATTATCATTATTATTATCATTATTATTATCATTATTATTATTATTATCATTATTATTATTATTATTATCATAATTATCATCATCATCATTATTATTATTTTTATTATTATTATTGTTGTTATCATTGTTATTATTTATTGAATATTTATTAAATATTTATTATTGTAATTGATATTATTTTTGTTATTATTGTGATTAATATTATTATTATTAATATTATTTTTATTTTATTTTTTAGAATATTTTTTGAATATTTTTTGAATATGTATTATTGTTGTTATTATTATTATTGTTATTATTGTGATTATTATTGTTATTATCATAATTATCATCATCATCATTATTATCATTTTTATTATTTTTATTGTTGTTATCATTATTATTAATTATTGAATATTTATTGAATATTTATTGAATATTTATTATTATTATTATTGTTATTATTTTTATTATTATTATTTTTACCATTATTATTTATTGAGTATTTATAATAATAATAATAATAATACATTTTATTTATATAGCGCTTTTCAAGATACTCAAAGACGCTTTACATAAGACAAATAATCAAAACAAATACATACACCATACAAATCATAGTACAAAATCAAAATAGTACATCAACATCAAGAATAATTAAGATAAAAACAAAGAGAGCAGCATAAGACAGTTCATTAAAAATTTGCAAAATTATGAGAGAGAACAACAAATATAGAACAATTTCTTAAAATTAGACAGAAACAGGACAGATTCACATGCAATCAGGAAACTGAAAACTTTACAAGTTTTAGGATCTAGGACTTCACATTTCTGTCGTGATCTAAGTATAAAAACTATTCAAAAGAATAGCAAAAATAAAAGCATTTATTTCGTGTTGTTACAAGTTAAATGCCACTCTGAATAGATGAGTTTTGAGAAGTGACTTGAATTTGGACAGGTCAGGACAATCTCGTAGGTGTTTGGGGAGAGCATTCCATAAAGATGGAGCAGCTATGGAAAAGGCCCTGTCACCCCAGGTCCGGTGCTTGGTCCTAGAGGGTATGGACAGTAGGTTAGCCTCAGAAGAGCGAAGGCTACGGGAGGGAATGTGCTGATGGAGCAGGTCGGTGAGGTAGGATGGGGCCTGATTATGGAGAGCTTTGTGAGTGAATAGAAGAATTTTGAATTGAATGCGTTGAGCAACGGGAAGCCAATGAAGTTTTTGGAGAACAGGTGTAATATGATCACGGGAGCGAGTATGAGTAAGGAGGCGAGCAGCTGAATTCTGGATATACTGAAGTTTTTTTAGGATTTTGTTAGATGTACCATAAAGGATGCTATTGCAATAATCAATTCTGGATGTAATAAAAGCATGAATCAATAATTATTGAGTATTTATTGAATATTTATTGAATATTTATTGAATATTTATTGAATATCTATTTTTTATAAAAATAATTTATTATTATTTTTATTATTATTATTGTTGTTATCATTATTATTATTTATTGAATATTTATTGAATATTTATTATTATTAATATTATTATTATTATTGTTGTTATTATTTATTGATAATTTTTTGAATATTTATTATATATTTATTGAATATTTATTATCGTTTTTATTATTATTATTGTTATTATTGTGATTATTATTATTATTTATTTTAACCTGCATCGCTTCATTGGTTTTACTCCTAGTTGCAGAGTCAAGCCCCGCCTTCTTTGCATTTAGGACCAATCAGGTTTGTCCGTTTGGTCCTGGAGGCGGGCCGGTTGCCCGGGGATACAGCAGAGGGAGCTGGATGTGTTTACAGTGTAGCGGTGTTCGTGCAGGAGACTGACCGGCTCCAGCGCTCTCTCACTCGGATGGGATAAGCGAGCATCTCCGCGGATATTGTACCTGTTATGTGGTGTGCTTGAGTGCTGTATTGTTCATATCTCTGTGTGCAGCTGGCTCTCTGCTCCTCGTCGCTGTAGTTCTGTATAAAGCTGTGTTGTAAAGCTGCAGTTTGTAAGATGGATAATGAGAATTATTTACCGGAATTGATGGCGGAGAAGGAGTCTCTGGATCCGAGCTTTCAGCACTCCGTCCGGCTCCTGGACCAAGGTACCGTGGCGCTTATTTACTTTAAACCACGCTGCTTTCTTTCATTTCTTTCATTATAGTGGGGTTAGGAGGGCAGGTCAGCTGAAGAAGCTCTTTATTAATAATGATGTTAGTTCAGTTTAACTCCAAACATCCTTTATATTTACACTATATGGACAAAAGTATTGGGACATAAGTATATACCAATTATATAAAGGAAATAATCCTATCCTATAATTAACACTTTGCCTTAAGAGTTTAGGGAAGGTCATTTCCTGTTCCAGCGTGTTCCAGCTACAACAATTACTGGGCACAAATTCCCACAGACATATCTTAAAGTCTTGTGAGAAGCCTTCGCAGAAGAGCGGCTGTCGTTCCAGCTGATAAGATCACACAGAGGTCACTCTGTTTTAATACAGTTACAATAGAGTGCAGCGCAGCTGTAGACTAGTAATCGAAAGGTCGCTGGTTCAAGCCCCACCACTGCCAGGTTGCCACTGTTGGGTCCTTAAGCAAGGCACTTAACCCTCAATTGCTTCTCCTTCAATTACAATATACACTGATCAGCCATAACATTAAAACCACCTCCTTGTTTCTACACTCACTGTTACCATATAGAAGCACTTTGTAGTTCTACAATTACTGACTGTAGTCCATCTGGTTCTCTGCATGCTTTGTTGGCCCCCTTTCATGCTGTTCTTCAATGGTCAGGACCCCCACAGGACCACCACAGAGCAGGTATTATTTAGGTGCTGGATCATTCTCAGCACTGCAGTGACACTGACATGGTGGTGGTGTGTTAGTGTGTGTTGTGCTGGTATGAGTGGAACAGACACAGCAGCGCTGCTGGAGTTTTTAAATACCGCGTCCACTCACTGTCCACTGTATTAGACACTCCTACCTAGTTGGTCCACCTTGTAGATGTGAAGTCAGAGACGATCGCTCATCTATTGCTGCTGTTTGAGTCGGTCACCTTCTAGACCTTCGTCAGTGGTCGCTGTTGGCTGGATATATTTTTGATTGGTGGACTATTCTCAGTCCAGCAGGGACAGTGAGGTGTTTAAAAACTCCAGCAGCGCTGCTGTGTCTGATCCACTCATACCAGCACAACACACACTAACACACCACCACCATGTCAGTGTCACTGCAGTGCTGAGAATCATCCACCACCCAAATAATACCTGCTCTGTAGTGGTCCTGTGGGGGTCCTGACCATTGAAGAACAGGGTAAAAGGGGGCTAAGAAAGCATGCAGAGAAACAGATGGACTACAGTCAGTAATTGTAGAACTACAAAGTGCTTCTATACAGTGGACAGAGGTGGTTTTAATGTTTACTTTAGATAAAAGCGTAAAAAAAATAGGATGTCCAACAAGCTCACCATCAGGTGTCCAAATACTTTTGGCCACAAAGTGTAATTGGGTCCGAATGTGGCGTAAACAGCACTAATCCTCAGAACCGAGCTGACCCGAGCAGTTCATGATCGATCACGGTTTCAATGCCAGATCCTATCTGAGTGTTGTTGCTGAGCATGTGCGTCCTTCTCAATCCACATCCACAGTGTTCCAGCACCATGTCCCAGCACAGATACTCTCAAACTGGTTTTATACACATGACGATCTGTTTCGTTTACTTTACTGGTCTTTTGAGTAGCCATAATGAATCCATAAAGCATCTTTGGGATGAATGTGCAGCTGTAATGTCATGCAGGTCTGAACTCAATCCTCAAGTTCAAACCCATCAGGATAGTTAGGACCTACAATGCATAGTGGCTTTTATTTCTTAGCTTCTTTGCTGAAGCTGTGTGTCCGTGTTTAACATTAGATGTGTTTGTCAAACATGCTTTCATGTGCTGTTTCTGTTATTTTGTCCACCACTGCAAATAACTGGACACATAATCGGTCAGAAACATAATTTTTATAAGCAGTAGTAAAAACAGTTCTTTAAATTTGATTACAATCAGCTGTACCAGTGTATGTGTGTGTGTGTGTGTGTGTGTGTGTGTTGCCTGAAATATGCCTATCTAGGCCACTTATTTGTTTGTCTTGTTGCCGTTTCTCGAGTGCTTAAACACTGTCTTGGATCTGGCCTGTGACCCACTCACTCGCTCATGTTTAGCAGGTGAAAGTTCCTCCACAAGAGGGAGCTGTTAGCACATTGTTAATGCACTTCAGGTCACACATGGTACAACTAGTGGTGGAATGCTTTTTGAAACGTAATGTACACAATAGAAGTAATTAAAAAAATACACCAACCAGGCATAACATTATGAGCACTGACAGGTATAGTGGATAACACTGATTATCTCTTCATCACGGCACCTGTTAGTAGGTGGGACATTTTATCCTCAAAGTTGATGTTAGAAGCAGGAGAAATGGACGAGCGTGAGGATTCGAGTGAGTTTGACGACGGCCAAATTGTGATGGCTAGACGACTGGGTCAGAGCATCTTCAAAACTGCAGCTCTTGTGGGCTGTTCCCGATCTGCAGTGGTCAGTATCTATCAAAAGTGGTCCCAAGGAAGGAAGGGACAGTGGTAAATCGGCGACAGGCTCATGGGTGGCCATGGGGAGCGAGGGCTGGATCGTGTGGTCCTATTCAACAGACGAGCTACTGTAGCTCAAACTGCTGAAGAAGTTAATGCTGGTTCTGATATAAAGGCGTCAGAATACACAGTGCATCACAGTTACAGGGCTGTTTTGGCAGCAAAAGGGGGACCAACACAATATTAGGAAGGTTGTCATAATGTTATGCCTATCGCTGTATATATGTATATATAAAGTAGAGGTGAGTGGCTTTGTATCAAGGACAATTCACTTCTTTCAATTTTGTGTGCACACTCATGCTAGCTTGTTGATTTTCAATCATAACTAGTGCCGTTTATCAAAGGTGAGGAACAGAACAGTGACTAATTCTGTTCTTACCACTTGGGGCTACATTATTTTGGTGAAAAAAATAAGCCTGTCGGTCAGTGCACAGTAATGGGAACTAGTTGTGGAGTTCTCGTCGTCACCGTTTGGCAGTTTTGACGTTATGACGTTTCTTTTATTTGCTAATCCGGCTGTTCAGAAATGGCAGATGACTTTACACTCACACTCATGCATTAATACGTGGTGTTTGTAACTGTCGGGTATCTATTACGATTTTTATTTTAGCTTATTTGAACAGTCAAGGTGCTTGAGAATAAAGTCTGACCCCCTAACTGCCTGTCATGAACTCCAGGCATTAAATAATGTGTCATTTTTAATTAATCAATCAATCAAGCATATCTGTGGCTTAAGCATTAAGTCATGATGAAGGTTGTGACTACATATGTAAGTCTAGCTGAATGTCAACTGACCAATCAGAATCAATATGCAAATGAGGTAATGCTATAAAACCATACGGCCGAAAGTATTAACACATCCACACGTGATTGAGTTCAGGTGTTTCTTACACATCCACACACCCCATGTTTAATCTTAATGACAGGGTGGCACGGTGGCTCGGTGGGTAGCACTGTCGCCTGGGTTTGATTCCCAGGTGGATCGGCCCGGGTACTTTCTGTGTGGAGTTTGCATGTTCTCCCCGTGTCTGCGTGGGTTTCCTCCGGGAGCTCCGGTTTCCTTCCAAAGATGGGCAAGTAAGGTGATACAAAATTGTCCATGACTGTGTTTGACATTAAGCTTGTGTAATGAGTAATTACCGTTCCTGTCATGAATGTAACCAAAGTGTAAAAACATGATGTTAAATCCTAATAAATAAATAAATGTCAATGACATCAAATAAATCATATGCTTTAAACTTTATAGCAACAGTTTAGGGAAGGTCAATTCCTGTCCCAACATGACCCTGCTCTCGTGCACAAAGTGACTTTTTAAGGTTTTGTTTGATGATTTTAATGACCTCAACCCTGCTGATCACTGTTAGGATGAACTGGAAGGCTAATCTCAGCCAGGCATTCTCATTCAGCATCAGTTCCCAACCTTAAAATGCTATTTTGACTTATAAGTATAAGTACAAGTTCCCAGCTTTTCCAAAAAAGTAGGGGCTTTAATAGACACAAATGCATTTTTGCCACCCACACATTGATGAGTGTGGCGCCACCTAGCGTTGCATGCGGAGAGACACACCCTAAGGGCACTTCCTCATCTCTTGTGCAGGCACCTCTAATCAGCCGACAGAGGTCGTAATCGCATTAGGGACAGTGGTAGCCTAGTGGGTAGAGCTTTGGGCTATCAACCGGAAGATTGGGGGTTCAAATCCAAGCTCTGCTATGCAGCCACTGTTGGGTCTTTGAGCAAGACCCTTAACCCTGTCTGCTCCAGGGGTGCCGTAAGGTGGCTGACCCTGCGCTCTGACCCCAGGTTCCAAACAAACTGGGATATGCGAAGAAAGAATTTCATTGTACTGTAAATCTGTATATGTATATATGACAAATAAAGTATATCTTCTTCAAACAAGGTGGCAACTATTATAACAAATTTTTTGGCAAACTATATATAAATTATTGTCACTGTTTTAGAATTGGGGCATGGTGGCTCGGTGGGTAGCACTGTTGCCTCACAGCAAGAAGGTCCTGGGTTCGATCCCCAGGTGGAACTCCCGCTTTCCTCCCACAGTCCAAAAACACGCAGTCAGGTTAATTGGAGATGCTGAATTGCCCTGTAAGTGAATATGTGTGTGCCTGCCCTGCAATGGACTGGCGCCTCGTCCAGGGTGTTACTGTGTGCCTTGTGCCCATTGAAAAGCTAGGGATAGGCTCCACCCCCACCCCCCCCCCCCCGCGACCCTGATTGGATAAGCGGTTAAGAAAGTGCGTAAGTGAGTGAGTTTTGGAATTGGGTTTCCAAAAAGCTTATGGTCAGGTGTACAAATATTGTTGGCCATGTAGTGTAAGTTTATTAAAAAGTCACTAAAAATGATGAAGAAATTTGGCTTTCTTAAATTCCTTAGACGATCATAATCAGCACAACCAATGTTGGTTATGTAGCTTTTAAATAGCTTTAAAAATTACATTGAAAAAAAGAAATAAAATATATCAGGAGCTAGTAGGAGCCAAGGCTGGCGGGCTCTTTGTGAGCCAATTGAAGTGGGCTGTCGGGGGTTTGCTGGGCGCTCACTCTGTAAAGCACTGTCAAGCCTAGGACTAACTGGAGCGGCAACACAGAAGCCGCAGAGAAAGCCACACGGTGGCTCTGGATAAAGAGGGCGAGCTCGTGGGCCGCTGCTGCGGATGGGTCACCTGGGCGAGGGGGTCTGATGTTGAAAGACCCGAAACCCCCTGTGACCCCAGGAACATCACTGATGATGCATCCCAGCACATCCAAGCGATGTATCTTGCAAATATACAGTGTATCACAAAAGTGAGTACACCCCTCACATTTTTGCAAATATTTCATTATATCTTTTCATGGGACAACACTATAGACATGAAACTTGGATATAACTTAGAGTAGTCAGTGTACAGCTTGTATAGCAGTGTAGATTTACTGTCTTCTGAAAATAACTCAACACACAGCCATTAATGTCTAAATAGCTGGCAACATAAGTGAGTACACCCCACAGTGAACATGTCCAAATTGTGCCCAAATGTGTCGTTGTCCCTCCCTAGTGTCATGTGTCAAGGTCCCAGGTGTAAATGGGGAGCAGGGCTGTTAAATTTGGTGTTTTGGGTACAATTCTCTCATACTGGCCACTGGATATTCAACATGGCACCTCATGGCAAAGAACTCTCTGAGGATGTGAGAAATAGAATTGTTGCTCTCCACAAAGATGGCCTGGGCTATAAGAAGATTGCTAACACCCTGAACCTGAGCTACAGCATGGTGGCCAAGGTCATACAGCGGTTTTCCAGGACAGGTTCCACTCGGAACAGGCTTCACCAGGGTCGACCAAAGAAGTTGAGTCCACGTGTTCGGCGTCATATCCAGAGGTTGGCTTTAAAAAATAGACATATGAGTGCTGCCAGCATTGCTGCAGAGGTTGAAGACGTGGGAGGTCAGCCTGTCAGTGCTCAGACCATACGCCGCACACTGCATCAACTCGGTCTGCATGGTCGTCATCCCAGAAGGAAGCTGACGCACAAGAAAGCCCGCAAACAGTTTGCTGAAGACAAGCAGTCCAAGAACATGGATTACTGGAATGCCCTGTGGTCTGACGAGACCAAGATAAACTTGTTTGGCTCAGGTGGTGTCCAGCATGTGTGGCGGCGCCCTGGTGAGAAGTACCAAGACAACTGTATCTTGCCTACAGTCAAGCATGGTGGTGGTAGCATCATGGTCTTGGGCTGCATGAGTGTTGCTGGCACTGGGGAGCTGCAGTTCATTGAGGGAAACATGAATTCCAACACGTACTGTGACATTCTGAAATAGAGCATGATCCCCTCCCTTCGAAAACTGGGCCTCATGGCAGTTTTCCAACAGGATAACGACCCCAAACACAACCTCCAAGATGACAACTGCCTTGCTGAGGAAGCTGAAGGTAAAGGTGATGGACTAAACCCAATTGAGCACCTGTGGCGCATCCTCAAGTGGAAGGTGGAGGAGTTCAAGGTGTCTAACATCCACCAGCTCCGTGATGTCATCATGGAGGAGTGGAAGAGGATTCCAGTAGCAACCTGTGCAGCTCTGGTGAATTCCATGCCCAGGAGGGTTAAGGCAGTGCTGGATAATAATGGTGGTCACACAAAATATTGACACTTTGGGCACAATTTGGACATGTTCACTGTGGGGTGTACTCACTTATGTTGCCAGCCATTTAGACATTAATGGCTGTGTGCTGAGTTATTTTCAGAAGACAGTAAATCTACACTGCTATACAAGCTGTACACTGACTACTCTAAGTTATATCCAAGTTTCATGTCTATAGTGTTGTCCCATGAAAAGATATAATAAAATATTTGCAAAAATGTGAGGGGTGTACTCACTTTCGTGATACACTGTATATATATATATACAGTGAGGAAAATAAGTATTTGATCCCCTGCTGATTTTGTAAGTTTACCCCCTTACAAAGACTTGAACAGTCTATAATTTTTATGGAAGGTTTATTTTAACAGAGAGAGACAGAATATCAACAAAAAATCCAGAAAAAAAACATTAAATAAAAGTTATAAGTTCATTTGTATTAAATTAAGGGAAATAAGTATTTGATCCCCTACCAACCAGCAAGAATTCTGACCCCCACAGACCGGTTATGTGCCCATGAGGCACACAAATTAGTCCTGAATTACACGGGAGGAGCTTGTCAATGATCTCAAGGGAGCTGGGAGCAGAGAAATGCTGGATATGACCCCAAGAACACCATCCCCACTGGGCATTTCTCTGCCTCCAAACACGGCGAGTGGAGTTGATGCCAAAGAGCTCAATTTTGGTCTCATCTGACCATATCACATTCTCCCAAGCTTTCTCTGAATCATTCAGGTGTTCATTGGCAAACTTCAGACGGGCCTGTACATGAGCCTTCTTGAGCAGAGGGACTTTGCGGGCACTGCAGGTAGGGCTGTCGCGCTAACCGCAATTTTGAAATATCATTCAAATATATAGATATTCACGTTTTTTCTTTCTTTCTTCTCCTTTTTTTTATTGTTGCAGGTCCATCTTGTTTTATACACTTACATTCGTGCGTAATAAATGTTAAATAAATTCATAATGAAAATGAGCTAGGAGCGACATTTTCCCGCAACCTGTTCTCATGCGTTGCTGCTGAGTGTCAGGCTTTGTGTTTTAAAATGTAAACAATCGCAACAGGTATTATAGGCAAGTTTATTAATGATTAAATTGAGTTCACACTCAATAAATACTTGTAATTTAGACTATATTCAAACAGCCTCGGCGTACTAAAACACTTAATGACGGTTAATATGGCATTGCAGCCTGCAGATTCTCTCTTGCTGGCTTGCTGGAATGATTTAAATGCATTTTTTCGTTGAATAAAAATGTATTGAAACGAATAATAACTTGAAATGTAGTATATATTGTTATGTTAATTATATCTACTAAATAGATGGTTAATAGTGGCGCGATAACCAGGCTAGACTTTCTCTGATCTCTAAAGTCGCATGCAGGTTCAGTACATCTACAGTGTATTAATGCAACGAGCACCATCAGAGAGAGTTTTAGTACCGAGGGGAACATCGCTACCCCACTCAGATCCTCTCTAAAACACATCAGGTGAACATGTTGGTTCGTCTAGCGCGCATGATAACGCAGGTTTAAACTCTTACAGACTTTATTCTTTATTCTATTTTTTTACCATATTTTGATTAGATGTGCATTTAAAATATTTAGCCTAAACACTTTTTTTTTGTTTCACAGTGTATATCTAACCTAGGCTAGAAGCTAATTTAAACCTTTTTTTAATAGAGAAAAGACGCGCATCCCTGCTCTGTTCTGTATTTAACATTAAACACGCATTTCATTGGTCTTAAAGCCGTCTCATCTTTGTCATTATAAAGCAATAATATACCGAATCATAGCCTAACAATAAAGCTTGTTTATATAGCTCTAAAATCCAGATCAATTAAGTAATTTTCAAAAACAACAAAAAAATGGCGATATTACCGCATACCGCGATATTGAGACAGGCTGAATACCGCAAGGGGAAATTCTGTCACCGCGACAGCCCTAACTGCAGGATCTCAATCCATTACGGCGAAGTGTGTTACTAATGGTTTTCTTGGTGACTGTGCTCCCAGCTCCCTTGAGATCATTGACAAGCTCCTCCCGTGTAATTCTGGACTGACCTCACCTTTCTCAGAATCATTCTTACCCCACCAGGTGAGATCTTGCATGGAGCTCCAGAGTGAGAGTGATTGACTGTGATCTTGTATTTCTTCCATTTTCGAATGATCGCACCAACAGTGGTCTCTTTCTCACCAAGCTTCTTGCTGATGGTCTTGTAGCCCATTCCAGCCTTGTGCAGGTCTACAATCTTGTCCCTGACGTCCTTTGATAGAGTCTTTTATACAGGGACAGGACTAATTTGTGTGCCTCATGGGCACATAACCGGTCTGTGGGGGTCAAAATTCTTGCTGGTTGGTAGGGGATCAAATACTTATTTCCCTTAATTAAATACAAATTAATGTATAACTTTTATTTAATGTTTTTTTTCTATATTTTTTGTTGATATTCTGTCTCTCTCTGTTAAAATAAACCTTCCATAAAAATTATAGACTGTTCAAGTCTTTGTAAGGGGGTAAACTTACAAAATCAGCAGGGGATCAAATACTTATTTCCCCCACTGTACATATATATGTTCACCAGTGAAACAGTTTGTTGAAAAATGACTTGACAGCCATAAAAGAAAGAAAAACCAAAAGCAAAAACCCATTTGTTTGCTGATCGTGTGTTTTGTTCGTGCAGCACATCAATATTTCATAATGAAGGATGAAGAAGCAGAGGACAGCGTTTATTTACAATAAGCCTGGCCGAGTGTGAGACGCAGGTAGACGGAATGGAACGAACGATCCGTTTATACACAGGACCTGTCTCAATTCTTTCTGAAAGAACCTGAATCGAAGGTCAAATTTAAATACCCAATCATGATAGCAAAAATAATAAAAAAAAGGCAAAGTGTATTTGTTACATACACAGTACATTAGGCAGTGAAATGCTTTTGTGACTGCTCGGTCACATTAGTAATTAGAGAATTTGACAAAAAATATTACTACAGACTTCAGATAGAAATTTTAATTATAATTAGAAAAACAGAAGCAATTTAAGGTAAAAAGAAGAAGAACTGAACATAATACTGCCATGCTTAAAAGAAAAAGACGTTCAATCCGATAAAAAAACACAAAATAAATAAAAATAAACAAAAAGCGATCAGGGCAGTCGTGAAGGCAGCCGACCTCACCGGCACCATCTTAAATTAGCATTAGCATTCAGTCTCATATTGCCCCTGTTCCTACTTTCCCCCCCAATTTTCTCCCTAATCTAGTCGTATCCAGGTACCCTGATTGCGTTACGCTTCACCTCTACCGTTACATCCTCCACTGCTGACTGAGGCGCTTCTCAACTGACACACGCCTCCTCCGACACGTGCTCAGTAGCCGACTGCCTCTTCTCACCTGCACGAGGCGAGTTCATATGCGGATCAGCCTTGTGCCCGGGGAGCCACACCCCGATCAACGCATTATTCCCCGACTCTGCACAGGCACCATCAATCAGCCAGCAGAGGTCGTAATTGCACCTGTTATGAGGAACTCCCATTCTCTGAACAACAACCAATCGTTGTTCACGTGGCCGCCCAGCCCAGCCGGATTGCAGAGCTGAGACTCGATACGATGTATTCGAGATCCCAGCTCTGGTGTGCTAGCGTGTTTTACCGCTGTGCCACCTGAGCGGCCCTGTTCCAAGTTTTTTGGAACGTATTGCAAGCATCAGATTAGGAATACGTGCAAATTTACACACACACACACACACACACACACACACAAGTTAAAAACATGAAATATATCTTTGATTAAATACATGTAAAAAAAACCCAGCTTTCTGTTTCATTAGGTATTACTTACTGCCCCAACGTTTTAGGAATTAGCTTGAATACTGTCTAGCCAGTTGCTTGTAACATTGCTGTCCATCAGACAATGTCCGGCTGGTATTAAAGGATCCTACGCCACCACCAGCAGCACCTTGGACTATTACACATGTCAGGTTGGGTCCATGGATTCATGCTGTTTAGGCTACTGTTGGACCAGATTCCTCAGACCAGGCAACATTTTCCCAAGCTGGGGGTCCCTACGCAGGGCCCATGTGTTCCCTACATGCAAATCACATAATCTCGGCTACAAGGGAACTTTAATTGGTAAAATCTCTTAATTCGGAACGTCCTGTAATGGCATCACATAAACATAACGTTGATCTTTAAGTGTTCCTTTGCTTTGTAAAGTAACTACAAGCTAATGAAGCTGGGCCGTGTATCATATCGTGTGTGTACTACGGAAATAAATGTGATTTTATGTACTCACAGCAGGTTTGTGGCGTGTTTATGTAATGTTTTATCGCTCCTGATTAGCTGTGTTAAAGCTAGCAAGCTAAATTCAATTTCTGCCGGATTTTGTAGCATTTCTGGACGTTCACTGGTTACTTTCACATCATCTGCAGTTTTCAGTAAAGATGAATAAAACGTTAGTCCAACATAATCCTGCTCGTATCGTTCGCTGCTCTCCGGCTGTCTGAACTCGCAACATGCAATGCTTGATGGGTAATATTTACTGTTATCCGAATTCCATGCATAGTCCACTTCACTACTAAAGGCGATTACTGGGGTGATTGGGACACACCCTTAATCTTCATCTGTCAGATTCAGTAAACCTGTGCCCACTGTAGCCTCAGACTCCTGATTTTAGCTGCCTGGAGGGAAATCTGTTGTGGTCCTTAGCAGTAATGGGGATTAGCAGTAATGCCTTTAGAAGAGACGCAGTTACAGAGTTACAGAGACGCAGAGTTCACAGTATCGCTATAAGTGATTCATTGATTCATGAGTTGATTCGTTTTTATGTGAAGCGTAAGTTTCTCTTCTCAGTTATCTCTCCGTGTTTACTGTTATTAATTAAATGTCGTGGTTTTAAATAAACACCAGCTACTACAGAACATTTTGTGTGACTCTCTTACATTAAAAAGCTTAATTTAAAAGCTTAATTAAACTGCTATTACCACAGATCTGTAACCGAGTCAGACTCGTTCCGTCTAAGGAGCTAAAAGTTTTCTAAAAGTTCAGCAGATGATCCTGAACTAACGAATTTGGTAATGAATAAACTTTTGCCTCTGATTGGCTCTGTAACGTTTTCTGTTCTCATCTACATCACAAGTAAGAACCGCTTACGATTTACCAAAGTGAACCAGGAGTTTATATAACGTGCTGATAGAATCGACTCAGATGTGACCGGGTTGAATTTCACGATGGTTTCTGTACGATTGCTGATGAATGGTGATGTGATGGTTGGTGCTTCGTAGCTCAAAGTCTGGATCAATCCACTGAGCTGTTAACTTAACATGGTCTTTATATATCACACGATCGGATCGGCTACATTTAGGAAATATCGCCGATCGCCGATAGCATATTTTGATTAAAAATCGGCCGATACCGATTCGTAGCCGATCGATCGTCCCATCTCTACTATAGAGTCTCTCTAAGTGCCATTTGAGTACTACAAAGTCTCTCTAAGTAACATTTAAGTACTATAGCCTCTCTAAGTAACATTTGAGTACCATAGAGTCTCTCTGAGTAACATTTGAGTACTATAGTCTCTCTAAGTACCATTTGAGTACTATAGAGTCTCTATAAGTAACATTTGAGTACTACAGACTCTCTATAAGTAACATTTGAGTACTACAGAGTCTCTCTAAGTACCATTTGAGTACTATACAGTCTCTCTAAGTAACATTTGAGTACTATAGAGTCTCTATAAGTAACATTTGAGTACTACAGACTCTCTGTAAGTAACATTTGAGTACTACAGACTCTCTATAAGTAACATTTGAGTACTACAGAGTCTCTCTAAGTAACATTTGAGTACTATAGAGTCTCTCTAAGTACCATTTGAGTACTACAAAGTCTCTCTAAGCAACATTTGAGTACTATAGAGTCTCTCTGAGTAACATTTGAGTACTACAGAGTCTCTCTAAGTACCATTTGAGTACTATAGTCTCTCTAAGTACCATTTGAGTATTATACAGTCTCTCTAAGTAACATTTGAGTACTACAGAGTCTATCTAAGTAACATTTGAGTACTGTAGAGTCTCTTTAAGTAACATTTGAGTACTATAGAGTCTCTCTGAGTAACATGTGAGTACTATAGTCTCTCTAAGTACCATTTGAGTACTACAGAGTTTCTCTAAGTAACATTTGAGTACTATAGAGTCTCTCTGAGTAACATTTGAGTACTAAAGAGTCTCTCTAAGTAACATTTGAGTACTACAGAGTCTCTCTAAGTAACATTTGAGTGCTATAGTCTCTCTAAGTACCATTTGAGTACTATAGTCTCTCTAAGTACCATTTGAGTACTACAGAGTCTCTCTTAGTAACATTTGAGTGCTATAGTCTCTCTAAGTACCATTTGAGTACTATAGTCTCTCTAAGTACCATTTGAGTACTATAGTCTTTCTAAGTAACATTTGAGTACTACAGAGTCTCTCTAAGTACCATTTGAGTACTATAGTCTTTCTAAGTAACATTTGAGTACTACAGACACTCTATAAGTAACATTTGAGTACTATAGAGTCTCTCTGAGTAACATTTGAGTACTATAGTCTTTCTAAGTAACATTTGAGTACTACAGAGTCTCTCTAAGTACCATTTGAGTACTATAGTCTTTCTAAGTAACATTTGAGTACTACAGAGTCTCTCTAAGTACCATTTGAGTACTATAGTCTCTCTAAGTACCATTTGAGTACTATAGAGTCTCTCTGAGTAACATTTGAGTACTATAGTCTCTCTAAGTACCATCTGAGTACTACAGAGTCTCTCTAAGTAACATTTAAGTACTATAGTCTCTCTAAGTAACATTTGAGTACTAAAAGTCTTTCTAAGACTCAGATTTGCCACAATCAGACTTATTTCTTCCTGTGCTGATGTTTAATGGGAACCATATCTGAAACTCTTGACCTCAGTCTGGATGATTTTATGCATTGTGCTTCAGATTCAAATATCATAAATGAGTTCAGGTGTTCCTAATAAAGTGTCCGCAGAGTGTGTCATTTTAGACATTTACAAATAGGTGTGATATGAGGACGACTGTCATTTCGAGTGGCGTGGAACAGAGATATAGAGATAAATGACTTACAGGGCTCCAGTAATAGTAAAAAGTTTATGAAGCACTGAAGTAAAGACGCCTGCTCGACTGATTGGCTGAATGCTGGCGGTCCGTATCACTTGTGTTTTTTTCTGATTTTAAGAACCAAGGTCACTCGAAGAGTCCAGAGCTTTTATTTTATGAGCTGCTGAAATGTCAGAACCTCTAACTATAGAGACTACACAAAAATTCTGCACCAGCCATGAATAGAGATTTTAGTTTGAGCTCCTGCTAGAACAATGTGTTTTAGCTTCATTTAGACAGACAGACTGATAGATAGATAGACAGACAGACCGGCAGATAGCTAGACAGATTGACAGACAAACAGACAGACAGACAGACAGATAGATAGAAAAATAGATAGATAAATAGATAGACAGATAGACAGACAGACAGACAGACAGATAGACAGACAGATGAATAGATAGACGGAATGATAGACAGACAGATGAATAGATAGACGGAATGATAGACAGACAGACAGACAGATAGACAGACAGATGAATAGATAGACGGAATGATAGACAGACAAATGAATAGAGAGACGGAATGATAGATAGATAGATAGATAGATAGATAGATAGATAGATAGATAGATAGATAGATAGATAGATAGATAG
This sequence comes from Trichomycterus rosablanca, assembly GCF_030014385.1. Lineage (NCBI taxonomy): Eukaryota > Metazoa > Chordata > Actinopteri > Siluriformes > Trichomycteridae > Trichomycterus > Trichomycterus rosablanca. The sequence continues at coordinate 12,004,628 of NC_085988.1, forward strand.
ATAGACAAAAGCCAGACATAGACACACAGACAGAAACACAGACCGATAGATGGTTAGTTAGTCAGTTAGTTAGTTTACTTTATTGATCCCAGGAGCACAATAGAGAAAATACAAGAGTAAAAATAACGTAACATAATTACTGATGTTGACAAAATGTAACAATAAAAAAAACAATAAAAAGAATAAAATGTGCATTAACTCTGAGGATAATATACACATCAGTAATATGTAAGAAAATATGTATGAAAAGCATAAAATATAAAATGACTGACAATTGTAAACAAGGAAATATGACCAAGAGCTGCTGTATTAAAATCAGTATACAAAGTGGTTGTGCTTTTTGAGCCATACCATGTATATATATATATTACATTTATTATTACATGTGCTGTATGTGTAGATGTGTGGATCAGGTGACAGTGCATAGTGGTCTGTAGAAAGTTCAAGTAATGTTTATAGTAGTTCAGTGTACAACGATGTCCCGACACAGCGAAGAGGACAGGATCAGGTGGGTTAGAGCCGGACACACGGTAAACGATGATGTAGAGTCAGAACTTGAGACCTACCTGCAGTGAACACGATATACGTGTTGGATGTCACCTGAGTTTCCAAAACTAGAAGGTCCGTTTATTTGGAGTTGGTGTATTGAGTATTGGTGTGTTCGGTATTTTTAGTAACATGTAGCTGATGTGTACGCTGTTATTCAGGATTCAGGATATCTGTTTATACAGTGTGGTTCATTTAATATTAATATAAATCAATAAGCAACAGTTTAGGGAAGGTCTTCTCTATTCCAAGGCAGGAAAAGGCAGAGCAAGTTTATACATAAAGCATTTTTTATGCACTGTGGTTAATTAAAGTGCTTTACAAATTAAATACAAAGGCATTAATTAATTAAATTAAAACGATGAAAAGAGAATATAGAATAATTTTATAAGAGAATTCATCAAACTAATTAAAAATCTAATAAAAAGTAAATGAAGGAAAGTGCTATTACATAATAAAAGTGAAACAGTTTTATAATTCTGATCAATCAGTAATGTTTTAAGTCAGGATTTAAAAGTGTGTAAAGTCGGGGCTCTTTTAACACACTCTGTCCAAATACTTTTGGCCATATAGTGTAAGTCCCAGCATCACTGGACTCCTGTGCACAAAACAAGCCCCATAAAGACATGAAGAGAAGCTCGATGACCTGCACAGAGCCCTGACCTCAGCCCCACTCAACAGCTCTGGAATGAACTGGAACACCAACTGAGTCTTTCTCTTTCCCTAATCTAGTCATATCCAATGACCCTGATTGCATTACGCTTCACCTCTACCGATACATCCCTCCACTGCTGACTGAGGAGCTTCACAACTGACACACGCCCCTTCCGACACGTGCTCAGTATCTTCTGCATCTTTTCACCTGCACGAGGCGAGTTCATATGCAGATCAGCTTTGTGTACTGAGAGCCCAACTCTACGCAGGCGCCATCAATCAGCCCGCAGAGGTCGTAATTGCACCAGTTATGAGGAACCCTGGTCCGGCTCATCCCACCCTGAACAACAGCCAGTCGTTGTTCATGTGGCCGCCCAGTCCAGCCGGATGGCAGAGCTGAGATTCGATACGATGTATTCGAAATCCCAGCTCTGGTGTGCTAGCGTGTGTACTACTGCTGCGCCACCTGAGCGACCAACTCAGAGTCTTTCTTGACCAACATCAGTGCCCAGCCATACAAATGCTGTGAGTGTGCACAAATACCCACAGACATACTTCAAAGTCCAAGGTACAAAGCTGAGCATGAGCTTGTTGGACGTTCCATTTAAAAAACAAACACTATTAAAACAGAGTGACCTCTGTGTGATCTTTTTAGCCAGGGCAGTTGTAGCTTAGTGGTTAAGGCACTGGACTAGTAATCAGAAGGTTGCAGGTTCAAGCCCCATCATCACCAGGTTGCTGGGTCCTTGAGCAAGACCCTTAACCCTCAATTGCTCAGACTGTATACTGTCACAACCGTAAGTCGATTTGGATAAAAGCGTCTGCTAAATGCTGAAAATGTAAATGTAGAACAACGGCTTCTCACAAGACCTAGAAGAATGTCTGTGGGAATTTGTGTATTACATCTTGCTTCTGCTTGGCTAAAAATAATGAATACTCTCCAGCCCTTTGCAAATGTTGCTCTTCTCTGATTTTGCCTTTGAGTAGAGCTGGCGTCTGTTTGATAATCAGCACAATTTTGTTGTCAAAGACAAAATCGCTTATCATCATAGATTTAGAATCGTGGTGTTGGAAAGCACAAGGTGACATGCTGACCCATGAGCAATTTACAGCCAGTGAAAAGTGAGACTGCTGCTACAAGGCTCGTCCGAGACCCACTAATTGAAGGACTGCAAATTACAAGCAAACTTATGAGACAATCACAAAAGTAGCAGCTGCAATTGCAAAATGTACAAACCTGGTAGTAATAAGAATTTCTCTTTGACGTCTTGACTGAGCAAAAAGGGGTGTGGCATAAAATTAAACAGTGGATGCAAGTCCAAAAAACTCTGTCAGGGGTCTGCCCGATCACCTCTGCTGTTCCTGCTCTGCATGAATACGACAACAGTGCACCAGTAAACCAGACACCCATTGACACCACTCAGATGATGTCTTACTGGCAGACAAAATGAGACCTGGCTAGACGCTTGGGTGGCGGTAAAACATGCAAGCCTACCAGTACTGAGCTCTCAAACTCTCAATTTCAAATCTTAGCTCTGCTATAGGCTGGTCAGGTGCCTACACAGACTCAGTATTGGCTGTGGGTCTCTCGAGGTAGGGACACTGACTGAAACCCTGGCTGAATCCTTGCTGCTGATGCAAGTCCAGTCTCTTGCGTCCAGTTGAGATGTCTGCACAGGGCATGGCTGATCACGGATGGCAGTGAAACTGCACTCTGTAAGACCGAGCAGGTGAGGAGAAATAATTAGGTGCGCTTGTGTTGGAGGGGTGTGTGGCAGCTTCGGCCCCTTTGATCTGGGATGGGATGACGTGGCTTGTACCAACAGACTCAAGTGTAGACAGTATGGGATGCAGAAATCCAATTATCTCGAATGTGGACACCAGATCGTTGGCACCATCTATAGTAGCAAGCAACTTCTCAACCAAGCGAATGGAATTGAAATACCTTGGATCCTATGTCACTGGTGACGATGACACAATGCGACATGCATGGACAAGAGTAAACGCTGGGTAGATAGAACGGCACCAAACAACTGGAGTCCTCTGTGACTGCAAGATCCCAACACATCAACAACCAAGGTCTATAGAACTGTCAACAGAGCAGTTGGAGTCAAGAAACATGAACAAGTATTGAGCTCTATAGAAAAGGCGGATGCTTGGATGGTCACTTGGGCTAACAAGACTATGGTAGACAATCTGTGTTGCCCCAAAATGAGGTGGCTGTGAGGAAGACCGGTGAAATCATGGCTGGTTCTGGTAAATGATGATATGTGTACAACCTAAAAGCTGCCAACTGTTTAAAATAGAGGAAAAATTGCAGAAACCTAGTTGACCCTAGTCTAGACAAAGAAGACGCATATGTATTTGATCTAATCTCAACTAGCGTGACTCGATAAACGGTTAAAACCGCTGAAATTGCAAAGCGTAAACTTTTGAGTCTTAAATTTAAGCAGGTTTCCCTCCCGGCTCTTCATCTTAATTACCCTGCACTTAATTAGGTACTTTAGGTAATTACTCTCCATGGAAATTGATCAGCAATCCTCCTCACCTACAAACAACATAATGAAGCAGGGTATAAATACACTATCTGGTTAAGGGTACTGTATGTGGACACCTCACCATGAGCCTGTTCCTGTACCAGAACCATAGGCATTGTTATGGAGCACACGCCTGGCAAAGCTTTCCACTAGCTTTTCGAGTGTGACCATGGGAATTTGTTGCGTTTAGGTACTGGTGTTGGATGGGATCTATTCCAAAGGTTTTCAGTTGGCATTAAGGTCAGGGCACTGTGCAGGCCACTGGAGTTCCTGCCCATCAATCTCTGTTGTCTTCAAAGCTCCTAAAAGATTATAGAAGACTTAATCTATCAATCCTTCTATCTGTCTGTCTGTCCATTCATCCATCCAGCCATCCATCTGTTCGTCCGTCTGTCCATTCATCCATCTATTTGTCCATCCATCCATCTATCCATATTTTCATTCTTCTATCCATCATTCATTCAAGAAGAGTGGAATAATGGATAATAAAAAAATGCAAACAGGCAGATGGATGGATGGACAGATGGATGGATGGATGGCTGGATAAATGGACAGATGGATAGACAGATGGATGGATAGATGGATGGATGGATAGATGGACAGATGGATAGACAGATGGATGGATGGATAGATGGACAGATGGATAGACAGATGGATGGATAGATGGATGGATGGATAGATGGACAGATGGATAGACAGATGGATGGATGGATGGATAGATGGACAGATGGATAGACAGATGGATGGATAGATGGATGGATGGATAGATGGACAGATGGATAGACAGATGGATGGCTGGATAGATGGACAGATGGATGAATAGATGGATGAATGGATAGATGGACAGATGGATGGACAGATGGATGAATGGATAGATGGACAGATGGATAGACAGATGGATGGCTGGATAGATGGACAGATGGATGGACAGATGGATAGACAGATGGATAGACAGATGCATGGATGGATGGATGGATAGATGGACAGATGGATAGACAGATGGATGGACAGATGGATAGACAGATGGATAGACAGATGGATAGACAGATGGATGGACAGATGGATGGACAGATGGATAGACAGATGCATGGATGGATAGATGGATGTATAGACAGACGGTTGGATGGATGGACAGATGGATGGATGGATAAGTGGATGGACAAACAGATGGACAGATGGATGGATGGATGGATGGATGGATGGATGGATAGAGGGTTATGTGGATGGACAGACGGACAGACAGACAGATGGATAAATTAATGAATGAATGGATGAATAGATAGGTGGATAGAGGGATGGATGGATAGATGGATGGACGGATTAATGGATGGATGGATGGAGGGATGAATGAAGGAATGGTTGGATAGATGGATGGATGGATAGATGAATAGTTACTTCTTACCATAAAACTGTGTCTGTTACTCTTGACTCCTTTGCACCTATTATAAATGTAGTAGTCCCCTCTACCCATTCCTCTCCTTGGTTTACTCCTGAACTTCGTTCTTTAAAGACTGTTGGGAGGCGTCTTGAACGCCTCTATAGGAAAACGAGATTACATGTTCATTTTCTAGCTTATTCTGACCACATTTCTAAATACAAAGCCGCTCTTAACACTGCTCGTACTTATTACTTTTCCTCTCGCATTCAAGCCTCTGGTCAAAATCATCGTCAGCTTTTTAACACTGTAAACAAGCTCTTGCGTCCCCCCTCTAAACAGACCTCTGACTCTTCTGAACTCTGTGATTCTTTTCTTCAATTTTTCATGGACAAAGTGTCCACAATCTATCATGAACTTTCTCATTCTTCTACTTCCTCCACCACACTGCCATCTCCATCCATGCCTAAGACTCTCCCCACCTGTTGCTTCTCTACTTTTTCTGCTGTCAATGTCAAATACATTGCTAAAATTATTTCTGGTCTTTCATCATCTACCTCTTCTCTCGATCCTGCACCTTCCTCCCTCGTTAAGTCATGTGCTCCGGTCCTCTCTCCTGTTATTTGCCATGTTGTTAATATTTCTCTGTCTTCTGGTTATGTACCCCCTGCCCTAAAGCTTGCCTCTGTGACGCCTGTCCTCAAAAAACATGATCTTGACAATACTATTCTTAGTAATTTCCGCCCCATCTCCAATCTGCCATTTTTTTCCAAGATTCTTGAACGTGTCGTGGCCTCTCAGCTACTTGACTATCTTAATTTAAACAAGCTCTTAGAATCTTTCCAATCTGGTTTTCGCTCACAGCATAGCACTGAAACTGCACTTCTCTATGTTCTAAATGATCTTCTCACTGCTTCTGACCAGGGTCTTGCCTCTGCGCTTATTCTTCTTGATCTTTCTTCTGCTTTTGATACCATCAATCACAACGTTTTAATAACTCGTCTCTCTGAAATAGGTCTTTCTGGTTTAGTCTTAGCCTGGTTTAAATCATACTTAACTGATAGATTGCACTTTGTACGTATTGGTAAATCAACATCTGCCACTGCTAAAATTGAACATGGTGTCCCTCAGGGCTCTGTTCTTGGTCCACTCCTCTTTATCCTGTATATCTTACCACTTGGTTCTATCATACAACACTATGGACTCAGTTTTCATTTCTATGCTGATGACACTCAACTCTACCTAAATTACAAACCTTCCTCTTCTTTCCCCCCTGCTTCTCTTACTAGCTGTCTTCACCATATCAATTCTTGGCTGCATTCTAACTTTCTAAAGCTAAATCCCCACAAAACGGAATTCCTGCTCCTTGGCACTAAATCTGTGGTTTCCTCTCTTTCTCCCTCCTCTCTCTCTATTGCTGGTGTTTCTATTTCCCCATCCCTCACTGTGCGTAACCTTGGTGTGCTGTTTGATCCTTTATTGTCCTTTCTTCCCCAAATAAGATCAATCTCTAAGTCTGCCTTCTTTCACCTACGAAACATTGCTCGTCTGCGTCCCTTTCTTTCCTCTGTGGCTGCTGAAACCCTTGTTCACGCTTTTATTTCCTCCAGACTTGATTACTGTAACTCTCTGCTCTTTGGTCTTCCTGCTAAATCTATCCACCTTCTTCAATGTGTTCAAAATTCTGCTGCTAGGATGCTCACTCGCTCCAAAAAAACGGATCACATTACACCTGTCCTTGCCCAACTTCACTGGTTACCCATCTCCAAACGTATTCAATACAAAGTCCTCATACTTACTTTCAAAGCACTTTATGGTCTTGGTCCAACATACTTACAAAACCTGATACATCGGTACACCCCCTCACGCTCTTTACGGTCTACTGATGCTGGTCTCCTGATTGTCCCCAGCTTCAGGCTCTCTACCATGGGTGGAAGATCCTTTTCTGTCTCTGCTCCCCTACTTTGGAATTCTCTCCCTCTTTCCCTGCGTTCTACTTCTTCTTTTACAGAATTCAAATCCCTACTCAAAACTCATCTATTTACCAAACATTTCTCTACTGTTTCATAAGCTTCATTAACTTATGTAAATCTACATTTATTATATTATTATTGTGTCCTATCATTTATGTATTCATGCGTCTCTCATGTGTCTGTCTCTAATATTGTATCTTGATGTATTTTTCTATTTTGTAAAGCGTCCTTGGGTATTGTGAAAGGCGCTATATAAGTCCAACTTATTATTATTATTATTATTATTATTATTATGAATGGATGGATGGATGGATAGATGGATGGATGGAGGGATGAATGAAGGAATGGATGGATAGATGAATGGATGGATGGATGGATGGAGGGATGAATGAAGGAATGGATGGATAGATGAATGGATGGATGGAGGGATGAATGAAGGAATGGTTGGATAGATGGATGGATGGATAGATGGATGGATAGATGAATGGATGGATGAATGGATGGATAGATGAATGGATGGATGGATGGATGGATGGATGGATGGAGGGATGAATGAAGGAATGGATGGATAGATGAATGGATGGATGGAGGGATGAATGAAGGAATGGTTGGATGGATGGATGGATGGATGGATAGATGGGGGGTTGGATGGATAAAGTTGAAATAGGTAGAGTGCACAGTGCTGGTAGAATATCAGTATGCATTGAACTGGTGCACTTGCCTGAGATTGCAGTGTAAGTGATGTATTAGAGTGTAAAAATCCATCTGTTGCTCATTACTCACAAAACTGTAGATTCAGGATCTTCTAACCAAGCAAACAGAATTGTTTCACCTCTGAGTAAAGATCAGAATCATCTCGGTTCTGTACAGCATATGTAAAGTACATTCCTATAAATCATGCACCTTTGTTACTATCTGATTAAATTCATTTATCTAGAGGAAACAGCACATTCTATTCTATTCTATTACATGATAAATGATATGATTACATTACATTAGGTTATATTACATTACTTTACATTACTCTACATTACATTATATTACATTGCATTACTGTACGTTATATAGTGTTAATGCGCCCATGGTCCACATATTTTAGGCTAATGTAAAATAATGGGGTTGTTTTTAACACTTATACACTGAAAATAACACAATTGAATACAAATTGAAATACAATTGAAAATAAAAAAAATACAATAAAACCTGCACTTTACTTCTTTATGCTGCTTAATTGTGGAGATGCTTGATCTTGGAATACCGTATTCCCTTCAGTACCGGCGCATTCACATGAGAAGTGACAAAACTGCTTTTGCGCTGCTGTGCCGTTATTTCCTATGGAGTGTGATGGCGGTGCACAAAAGTTAACGTGACATTGTACTAAAACAGCGAGCGAGGAATTTTATTAGTGGAGAGAACTTATGAGCAGTAATAATGAAGAGAAGTTTAGTGCTCCTGTGTCGTTCTTTTAGTACATTAAACCACATTAAGCTTTATTTTTTTACAATAAGCGTTTTAGACTCTGAGAGAAGCTGATTCTGATTCTCACAATTTCTCAGAACCTCAAGCTGTAACACAAGTTTAAAAGTGAAACAGTGAGGAAAATCCAGATAAACACAGACACATGTGGAGCTTTCAGACTGGATTTGACAGTTATTCCACACAAATGCAGATTCGTCTCATATTCGCACTTTGATGAGGTTTTACCACACCGCTCAAGCCAAGTGCTGAACAAAGTTTAAGGGAAACGTCGTGTTTAAGGGTACAAATTTGTCAAAAATTTCGAGTTTAGGGGATGTCGAGTTACAAGGTACCACTGTCATTGCATTACATTACTTTACTTTACATTACAATGCATTATATTACATTATTTTACATTATGTTATACACCGACCAGACAAAATAACATTATGAGCACTGACAGGTGAAGTGAATAACACTGATTATCTCTTCATCACGGCACCTGTTAGTGGGGGGGATAAATTAGGCACCAAGTGAACATTTTATCCTCAAAGTTGATGTTAGAAGCAGGAAAAATGGCCTGGAGTGTGAGGATTTGAGCGAGTTTGACGAGGGCCAAATTGTGATGGCTAGACGACTGGGTCAGAGCATCTCCAAAACTGCAGCTCTTGTGGGGTGTTCCCGGTCTGCAGTGGTCAGTATCTGTCAAAAGTGGTCCAAGGAAGGAACAGTGGTAAACCGGCGACAGGCTCATCGGCGGCCAAGACTCATTGATGCACGTGGGGAGTGAAGGCTGGCCTGTGTGGTCCGATCCAACAGACGAGCTACTGCAGCTCGAATTGCTGAAAAAGATACCACAGCACACCTTCTACTGGAGTCTACTGGAGTCTACTTGAGTCCATGCCTCGATGGGTCAGGGCTGTTTTGGCAGCAAAAGAGGGACCAACACAATATTAGGAAGGTGGTCATAATGTTTAGCCTGATCTGTGTATTACATTGCATTACTTTACATTACATTACATTACATAGTAATTCTCTCCGTACCTGATTGCTGAGTTCAGGTGTTTCTAAGACTTGTTGCTCTTAGGTGCATAAAATGAGTGATTTATGATTAGCTATAAGAATCCAGTTTGGCGGAATCAGTTTGAGGAACGTTCCAGCATGTCTTTGCCATCATGTCCATGTAGGCATAGTGTGACTAGCTTGGTGTGGAGTCGCACCGTTGACCTGTACAGAGCCCTGACCTCATCCTCAACCTAAGTTCTCTTCCATCACAGCTTCATATCAATGGCGAAGGTCTCGGATGGGATTCATAACAAGCTTATTGCCGGGTGTCCACATACTTTCGGCTGCATAGCGTACGTGAGCTGTCGTTACGCTGCTTTGTTCGAACGCTCATAGAGACCAGACGCCGTCTCATGCATCACCTCTCTGATGACTGCTTGTTAACGATGCTAACTCACATCGATTTCCTGTTAGCTTCTGATTTACATGCGCTCGTGTCTCTGTGATGTCGAGCGCCGCACGGCCGAGAGAGCTGGAGAAACGCCGTCGCCGAACCGTAAAGCCACTGCAGGTGGATCATGATCCCTCACTTAAAAAAATCGTTATCGACAAACACGTTAATCAGAGGAGTCCAGTTCATGTTAATTAGATTGTAATCAGCATCCAGTCACATTCATTTATCTCATTGCTGGCTGAAGGCTGATTCCTTTTATTTGTGGATGTAACTGATTGGCCTTCGGTTTCTACGCAGCCAATTCTAAAAGAGTTGGGACGGTGGTTAGCAATGATTTGTAGATCTGTTTTAACATGGGTTAAATCAAAAACAGTACAAATACCAAATATTTTGTTCCACCTTCTGAGTTTTATAGTTTTTTTCCACATATACAGTCTGATCTCTCCGAGTTTGAGTCTCAGCTCTGCTACCGGTAGGCTGGGCGCCCTCTGGCAACTACAATTGTCAGTGCCTGCAGCAGGCACAATCGGCCACTAGTCTGCTGTGTGGGACTTTAAAAAGGCGCAGGGTTTCTGACGCTCTTTAAGGACCCTGGTTAGTAGTCCGAGGCGCCTGTACAGAAGTGGAGGAACGTGGAGATCAGCACGAGGCCTCACACACAAATCCACCAAAGCATGGCCTAAATAAAATAGTAAAAAAACAAACACTCCAAGGTCTCTGTTGTTTTGTGACTGCGCATCATAATGCTCCACACATTCTTAATTTTAGCCAGGTCTGGACTGCAGACAAGCCAGTCTAGCATCTGTCTTTGTATTTTTTAGAGCTGGGTTTGAAAGGGTTTAAGGATTTCAGTGTTGTCTTAATTATATGTTTATTCTTGATAAACTGCTTTTTACTGGTCAGGATTCTGGATCCAGAGCATTAAAATAGTAGGTGTAATGTGGGAACCCATTACTGATGAGACAACAACCATTCATCCATCCATTAATTAGACTAAAGACCTAGTACCTGAGGAAGGATGGTTTGAGGGCTGCGAGTTTGCCAAAACATGCCACAACAAATAATCACAGAGTTTAAGAACAGATGTATGTCCCTCAATAAGAAAGTTCAATTATATTATGTATTTAACCTTCTACAGTCCATAATATTATCAAAATACAAGTTAAGACTGTACTACTCCCTCATTATTCAGAATTAAGGCACCTCAGTAGGAGCATTTTAAGGGATCTAAGAATTTAGACACGCCTTCTTCTCCGGGAGAGCGTACGATGACGTAAAATATGTCTATGTAGAGAGATCACTAGGTTTTCAGACAGACCCAAAGAGTTTAAGAACAGATGTACTGTATGTCCCTTAATGAGAAAGTTCAATGATATTATGTATTTAACCTTCTACAGTCCATAATATTATGAAAATACAAGTCAAGACTGTACTACTCACAGCTAAGGCCGTATGTCAACACTGTCCACTAACGCTGCCAACTGAAGTGAAGTGGTACACCATGAAAACCTGTATGGTTGTCTGATACCTCAACCTGGTGTTGTGTTCTCTGGGAAATAAAAGGTCTGCGTGTGGGTGGTGTAGCGGTCTAACATGTTCAAATTTCACCAAAGTCACGTGGCCAGGTGTCCACACACACAATTGGCTGTGTTCGAGGGAGAGAGGGTTGGATGGGGGCTCTTCCCACTGCCGCTGTGATATGTGAGTCCTCCGCTCAAGTGGGGGTCAGGGGAGTCGCATGGAGCTTAGCATAGCTCTCCAAACACTATCGGTCTGTTCGACCTACCTGATCAGCTGCCTCAGTAGAGCAGGTTCTAATAAGACATGGAACTCATAAGGCAGATTATTTAGACGCACTACTTAGCGATTACACCAATTACGTCACCACAGTTTAGCTCACTAAGCTAACACAGTAAGCTTACTATGAGGAAGCGTTGGACTCTCCCTCGTTATTCAGTCAGATTATCACTCAGAATTAAGGCGCCTCAGTAGGAGCATTTTAAGGGATCTAAGAATTTAGACACGTCCTCTTCTCCGGGAGAGCGTATGATGACTTAAAATATGTCTATGTAGAGAGATCACTATGTTTTCAGACAGACCCACAGAGTTTAAGAACAGATGTATGTCCTTCAATGAGAAAGTTAAATGATATTATATATTTAACCATCTACTAGGGATGTAACGATACACTCTACCCAGGATGCGATGCGATTCACAATACTGGGTTCATGATACGATTTCTTCCAGATTTTTTTTTTTACACAAAATGAAATTGAAGACAAATTATGACAAAGTTTCCTTTTATTATTTCTCTTTAAAAATTATTATAATGTATCTTTTATTTATATAAATAATGAACGTCTTTTTATTTCTGAGGTAGGTACAAACTATGCCAAATAATGCTTATTGTGTAAAAATGTTAAAAAATTTTAAAAATTTTTAAACAAATAAAAAAAGTATCCTCACATAAATACATATGGCTGGAAAATCCCCTACCTGGCAACTTTGTGAAGTGCCTTCAACCAGGCGAGGTGAATAGCGCCAGCGCCGTCTGCTGTTTAAAGTAAATATTGATTCATCTTAAATGAATAACCGATTCGAATCATGGCACGTGTGCGCCGATTTTTAACTGTCTTGTGCTGCATCTTTACATCGCTACCCTCTACAGTCCATAATATTGTCAAAATATCTTAACAAATGGTTGTCAATAAAAAGCATTGGCTGCTGAATTCACAAATGCAGTTTAATGCTGTACTTCTCACAGCTAAAGCCGTAAAGCCACTGCAGGTAGATCATGATCCTTCACTTAGAAAATTGGTATCGACAAACACGTTAATCATGTTAATTAGATTTTAATCAGCATCCAGTCACATTCATTTATCTCATTGCTGGCTGAAGGCTGATTCCTTTTTTTTTAGTGGATGTAAATGCCAACTGAAGTGAAGTGGTGCACCATGAAAACCTGTAGGGCTGAGTGATAAATCAGCCTGGTGTTGTGTTCTTTGAGCTAACCAATAAAGAAACTGTGCCTTTAGTGTCCACACACACACAATTGGCCGTGTTTGAGGGAGGGATGGTTGGACTGGGGTCTCCTCACACTTTAGTTGCCACTGTGATATGTGATTTCCAGGACTGCTACCTTGTGTAAGGTTGGGTGGAGGGTGTCACATAGAGCTTAGCGTGGCTCTCCAAACACGATATACATCTCTGTGTGGAAACCCAATGTTGGCAGGTGATAAGAAGTGGCCACAGTTTGGACATTTTACAGAGGAGGCGTGTCATGATCTGGCTTTCCTTGATTAGATCAGGGGTTGTGTGAGCGGCAGCGGAGTCACATTTGGGAATGGGATATGACAAAATTGGGAGATAAAGGGTATGTGGTATGCGTAATGTGCACATCTGTAAGGGCATCCTTAACAATATTATTAATGCTAAATAAGCACTCTGTATGTGATATCAGCAAAGTGTGCTAGACTGTCCCGCCTGCAGTCCAGACCTCTCTCATGAGCACAAATGAGTGAAACACAGAACAATCCTGTATCCTGCTGTACATGCATTCCTACACCAATCAGCCATATCATTAAAACCACCTCCTTGTTTCTACACTCACTGTCCATTTTATCAGCTCCACTTACCATATAGAAGCACTTTGTAGTTCTACAATTACTGACTGTAGTCCATCTGTTTCTCTGCATGCTTTGTTAGCCCCCTTTCATGCTGTTCTTCAATGGTCAGGACCCCCACAGGACCACCACAGAGCAGGTATTATTTAGGTGGTGGATCATTCTCAGCACTGCAGTGACACTGACATGGTGGTGGTGTGTTAGTGTGTGTTGTGCTGGTATAAGTGGATCAGACACAGCAGCGCTGATGGAGTTTTTAAACACTCACTGTCACTGCTGGACTGAGAATAGTCCACCAACCAAAAATATCCAGCCAACAGCGCCCCGTGGGTAGCGTCCTGTGACCACTGATGAAGGTCTAGAAGATGACCAACTCAAACAGCAGCAATAGATGAGCGATCGTCTCTGACTTTACATCTACAAGGTGGACCGACTAGGTAGGAGTTTTTAAAAACTCCAGCAGCACAACACACACTAACACACCACCACCATGTCAGTGTCACTGCAGTGTTGAGAATGATCCACCACATAAATAATACCTGCTCTGTGGTGGTCCTGTGGGGGTCCTGACCATTGAAGAACAGCATGAAAGGGAGCTAACAAAGTATGTAGAGAAACAGATGGACTACAGTCAGTAATTGTAGAACTACAAAGTGCTCCTATATGGTAAGTGGAGCTGATAAAATGGACAGTGAGTGTAGAAACAAGGAGGTGGTTTTAATGTTATGGCTGATCAGTGTACAGTACTATATAGGGTATAAGCAGCACTACCTACAGGGTGTTAGACCCGCCCAAACATTTCCATTTTCACCACGACAGCTTTCCTGTCAAAGTGTCATAAAAACATTTATATCGCGTAACGGGCCTCCGGCTCAGCGGAATGTTTATTTAACTCCTCCGCCAGACTGGACATCAACACACTCAATATCACAGCAGTTTTCAAAATACAGCTTGTTTAAAATGACAGGGTAAATCGATTGTGAAAGCGTAAAAGGTTTTTTTGTTTATATTTATTCAGTAATGGAAACTGTACAGCTATACATAACAGTTTCACTGTTTCGTGATTTTTAAGAGCAGTCGTTCTTCTTTCTACAAAGTGCATTTGCTAGAAAAATAATAGACTACATACTGTACAGTAGGGCTGGGCGGTAAAAAAAGTGGACGACTTTAAATCTCTCCGCTTCCAGTTCTCCTTATAACGTTGGTTTAGCGACTGACCTAAAGTATTTTCACCCTGTAAGACAAACCTGGAATCCAGTGTTTAATTATCGCTCTGAAAACTTATTTCTCGACTGTCTATAGAGGAATCGTGTCCTTGCATATGTGGATTATTACAGCGTTCGTAATGTCGATGTTTGTAACAGCTGTGGCTCGTCAAACCGTACAGTATATAGTGTTTTAGTCTGTTCTAAACTCTCAACACGCCTCAGATCTTTGGCAGGTTTTTACGGTGCATATTTGGTCTTCCTCTCTTCATCCTCCATCTGTTTTTTTTTTTATTTATTTTTTTTTTATTTTTTTTTTCACCATATTTTCATCTGTTAACACTATGCTAACTGTACCTGGCTAACTTGTAAGCTGTATCTAATCTGCACAGCGCTCCATAGCGCTTTTAGCGGCGAACAATATTATATGATTTGCTGCCTATTGAAGCCTACAGCTGTTGTATTAACTGTGCTATGGTATGGCGGTACTGTATATGAAAAATCCATACGGTACTAGGAATCAGAGATGGTATGCTGAATGTACCGTTATACCACCCAAAACTACTGTTTGTTTATTAGGATTTTAACATCATGTTTTTCACACTGGTTACAGTCATGGGGAGAACATGCACACTCCACACAGAAAGGACCTGGAATGCCCCACCTGAAGACTGAACCCAGTACCTTCTTGCTGTGAGGCGACAGTGCTGCCCACTTACCCAGAACTACTGTACAGTTTAACTAGGGTTAGGGTTTTGTATAAGTGTGTGTGTGTGTTGACAAGTACTAATGAAAATTCCACATTAAGGTTTTGGTTGCTAGTGGGTAGAGCTTTGGGTTATCATCAGAAGATTGTCGGTTCAAATCCAGGCTCTGTTATGCAGCCACTGTTGGGCTTTTGAGCAAGGCCCTTAACCCTGTCTGCTTTAAGGGTGCTGTACAATGACTGACCCTGCGCTCTGACCTCAGCTTCCAAACAAGCTTCATTGTACTGTACACGCGTATCTGTATATATTACAAATAAAGGCATTTGCGTTCTTCTAAAATATTATTAAGTAATACAGTGGTATCATGTAACTCGACATCCCCTAAACTCGAAATCTTTGAAACTCGACATGTTCAGCTTTTTTTCTTCTTTTTTTTTTTTTTTAAATGTATTTATTTAATTTCAAATTAACAATGAACAGCCGTTTTGTTCGGCGCTCGGCTTGAGCGGTAAAACATCATCAAAGTGTGAATATGAGACGAATCTGCATTTGTGTGGAATAACCATCAAATCCATTGTTACAGCTCCACATGTATCTGTGTTTATCTGGATTTTCCTCACTGTTTCACTTTTAAACTTGTGTTACAGCTCGAGGTTCTGAGATATTGTAAGAATCAGCTTTTCCTAGAGTCTAAAACACTTCTGGTTAAAAATGAAGCTTAATGTGGTTTAATGTAGTAAAAGAAGGAGACCGGAGCACTAAACTTCTCTTCATTATTACTGCTCATAAGTTCTCTCCACTAATGAAATTCCTCACTCGCTGTTTTAGTACAAAAAAAGCGCAAAAGCGATTTTGTCACTTCTCATGTGAATGCGCCGGTAGTCAACTGAATACGATATTCCAATATCAAGCATCTTCACGATTATGAAGCGTAAGGAAACAATAAAGAAGTGAAGCTAAAGTGCAGGTTTATTGTATTTTTATTAATTTTTAACTGTTTTTAATTGTATTTCAGTGTTTTTATATTATATTTGTGTTATTGTCAGTTAGGGCTGGGTATCGCCACTAATTTCCTGGATCGATTCGATTCGATTCACAAGGTCCCGATTCGATTCGATTCGCAAGGTCCCGATTCGATTCGATTCACAAGGTCTCGATTCGATTTCGATTCAACACATTTAGGCATATTTGAGTTACATTAACAGGTTTTGTTTAAATATGTAAAGATGTTCAGAGAACGAATGTGATAATTGTACAAAGAACACTCATTATTACAAATATTAGTGTATTTTGTTTACATAAATAATTAATCCAAAACAGAAAACGTTTATTTTTTATTATAATTTTATCTGTCTGACACGCTACAACACTGTAAATGTAATGTAAACATACACCTGGCTGTTGAACAGCTTATGCCAAGTTTACACTACACGACTTTCTGATTTGCCGGGTCGCTGTACAGTTCACACTGCACGACTCACAGGCGATGGGGGTTTTTACACTACACCATCTATCTTCAACTGGAATCACAGGCGAGCTTCTCTGGTCTCCAAAACTACGTTTTGTCACGAAAACACACGTGAGAAGTGATGAAAGGTTTAATGATACCACGTCCAAACATGCACATCAACAAGTAGCGAGAGATGAAAGTTTGTGCGCTGATGAAATAAATGAATCTGAGTGGATTTGGCAACACGAGCAGCATGGCTTGTTCTATAGTGAGTTGGAGGTTAATAAATATTTTGTTTTGTAGAGAACGATCAGGTCAGAAATACTGTAAAACTCGTGTGCTGATGTATTCTGATAGAAACTATATTGCGCCCCTGAACCACCTGTTTACAACCTCTCCCCTGTGTTTCCACTCGCTGTTTCTCACATTGATTGAGAGCCGAGTTTTGATCGCAGAGCGAACACCGAGTTCCTCCCGAACCTAGCGAAAATCATGGCAAAAATCGTGTAGTGTGAACCAGGCATAACTTGAGCTTCTGCCATGCTGAACTGATGTGCAGGTCAGATCTCGTTGCGCAAAAAACGAGGCTGGTGGCTGGTGGCTGGTCATGCGAAATTAAAGGGGTAACAGATTTCCGTGTACACCGTAAAAAGGGGCGTATTTAAAAGATCGATCTCGCGTTTATATGAATCGATATCGGATCGTTCAAATAAAGATCGTTTCGAATCGAAAAATCGATTTTATAAACCCACCCCTATTGTCACTGTTTATGTGTCAAAAACAACCCCATTATTTTACATTAGACTAAGATATATGCAGTTCCACATGACCATGGAACACATTAACAGGTTTCCCAAACATCCTTATGGGGAAAAAAAAACCTTCAAACTCAACGTCTTTAAAACTCAACCTCACCAGTTTCAAGGTACCACTGTATATGTTAACTTGTTTTAATGGTTGTGTCTCGACCACAACCATGTAGGTCACATGAATTGTATTAGTACAAACCCAGAGCAGCTTTAAAGCATTAGAATACAGAAGAATCACATAAATATTCATACACCGACTGTGGACGCTCTACACTTTCCCAAACTTCACAACATGTTCCCATAATTCCTCTCTTTTAAAGTAGTATGAACATCCTGCTCAGAAACGTCTCCATTTCTTCACCTCGGTCTGTTAAATAATGCACAGGCTGCTTATTTAGAGCACGACACCCCGAGGAAACACTTTAGCCCGGAACGCTAACGTTATTAATAATGAATGACAGGCAGTTGGGAACAGTTAGCGCTATGCTAATGAGCGCAGGCTTTGAGGTGAGACTTCCATTTTCAGATCGGGAAATGTCATTAGCCCAGTTTAGAGCGAGAGGTGTGCGCTTTTTTAAAGGTGTTCGCTCGGGTTATGTATGCGTTTGCTTTTAAAGCCGAGCAGCTTTGTACAGCGTGGGGGGGTGCTAATATATGCTAATGACTTTTGTGCAATTTGCACTGGTTTCGGGTGCAGAATCATTTCCTTCTACCTTCTCAAATTTGGCTAGCAGAGGGGGCATGGAGGCACAGATGCAATTTTATTTATGCATTTTCTCCCAATTCAGCATAGCCAATTAGTCTTCCTCTGCTAGGGACCTTGATCACGTCTGAGGAGGGTATATTTGCCTGACACATGCTCCCACCGACCCCTTCTTATTCGAGTGTGAGGCCGATCTAGCTCACGGAGAGTCCTCCAATTTTTTAGGCTCGTCTTTTCCCACACAGCAGACTAGTGGCCAATTTTGTCTGCTGCAGGCACTGCCAGTTGTGACTAAGATTCTAAACCCAGTGCTGGTGCACTAGCAGAACATTTCTTATTGGTTTCACTTAACTGACAATCCCCCAAATCTTGTTGAGCGTTGACTTGCTCCAGGTGGAAGTGTTTCTATTAATCACGTTTTTTTCCTAACAGAATTGCCAGTTCCTCTTTGCTTCTTCTCTGGAACCGTGATGTCTGGTCCCCTTTTCTGTTGGTGTAGTGCAGTTGTAGCCTAGCAGTTAAGGTGCTGAACTAGTAATCAAAAAGTTGCTGGTTCAAGCCCTACCACTGCCAGGTTACACTGTTGGGCCCTTGAGCAAGGCCCTTAACCCTTAATTGCTTAGAAAGTATACTGTCACAGTACTGTAATTCGCTTTGCATAAATGTAAATGGTGTGGGATTCTACCATCTTTGGTTTTTATGGAAGTCAGACGGCATTGCGGCACATTTTGACCATCCTGACAGAACCACCCTGGTTGAGATGTTCCAGATGTAGCAAGACGATCCTTTTTCTGGGTGGGCCCCACATAACAAAACCACCCTGGGTTTGTGCTAGTCAATGGTCTGGTGGTCCCACTTGTATTTCCTTGTCCGCTCTTTTTTCTGAGAACTGGGTTGTCACAGACGGCCAGAACAGCTGTGTAGGAACACTCTGGACAGATTGACGGTCCATCGCAGGGCTTCAGCCACCCCGTCAGACATAGCTAATCAAAGTCTGTGTAGACGCCCGGCCGGTCGATAGCTCCTCTGAGATTGCGGTGGTGGGCTAGCTGAGCCACTCGAGTGCTTATGTATCTGTTCATGCCAATGACATCCCAATTGAATAATCGAGTTCTGGTGTTTTAGCCATTGTTGCTCTCAGGTTTGTCTCAACAGTTTGGGGAATTCCCTTTCCTGTTCCAGAATTACTGTGCCTCTGTGATAAAAAAAGAAGCCAGATCAGTAGAGAAAAATTTATTTGGACAGCTGAACATGAGCTTGTTTGACCTTGTTGGACGTCCTATTTCAAAAACAAATGGTATTAAAACAGAGTGACCTCTGTGTGACCTTTTCAGGTAGAACAACAGCCGCTCTTCTGAGAAGGCTTCCCACAAGACTTTGGAGTATGTCTGTGTATGGGAATTTGTGCCCATTTGGTCAAAAGATGACAGCTTTTGTATGGATGGAAGCGCCTCACTTGATGTTCCGGTTTATTCCAGAGCTGTTGAGTGGGGCTGAGGTCAGGACTGGTTTTTAAACCGAGCTTTTCTTTATGTCTTTATAGAGCTCGCTCATGCTGGAACAGGAAAGAGCCTTCCCTAAACTGTTGCTGCCAAGTTGGACGCATTTCATTTCCTTTATATCATAGATGTATTACGCCTTAGTGATTAGTGATTGTTGTGGCTGAAACACATGAATTCAGTCATTAGAAGGGGCGTCCCAATACTTTTGTCCATATAGTGTACTTCTCCTTTTATAGATTATTCATCTATTGAGGCTTCATTATAGCTTGATTTATTATTCCTAAAAGCAGTTTTAATGTGAAGCCTAAGCACACACTATTTTACACAGCCGCCGCTTACCAGTGGGTGAATAAAAGAGGTGCACAATCCCCACAGTCTCAGTAAAGTACCCTCCAACTCTCATCAAAGTTAGCCTGATACCCGAATGCTAAGCTAAAACAGTCGTTTCCCACAAAACACTGACTGCAGTTTAAAATCTGTGCGGTTTGAACCAGAGAGTGGAGTTTTGGAGATGTTCCCCAGAGGGTGCAACATGTACCCATAAAGCTCCTGTTCTCCTGGTATTCTGTGGACGTCCTGTCCTAAAAAGTCTTCATCTCCGGGTTGCTGTGCGGACGCTCCATTTTCAAGATCTAATACAAATAAAAGCTCAAACATGATTCATGCACTTTCATAAAATATTTCATGTTTTTTTTTAAATATTTAGTTCTTCAGTAAACTCTGTCTGGGACAGAGTTTTGTTAGGATGTGGTTTATCATTTATAAATATGATTCATGAGCTACATCAAGGATTCACATTCATTCATTCATTCATTTATTATTGTCAACCACTTCATCCTGTGTGTCGGTGTTGTAACAGGTTCTGATAGCACTGGCTTGTTGAAGCTGATCTAGTAGCGCTTTTCCACCAAAAAAAGCTCTGGTTCTTGAACCGGTTCTGTTCAGGTTTCTTCGAACCTTGATGTTTTGTAGAGAACCGACCTGCGTTTCCACCAGTTTTTGGGAACCAAACCTGCGCCCATCAACGGTGGGCGTTACACAACGAAAGTAAAGAGTAGTGATGTGAAGGTGGAGCATGTAGATTATGTGCGAGCATTTGTGCTGTTGTTATTAGGGCTGGCTCGATACCAATTTTTTATGTGCGATACCGATACTGCAAATTGAGTATCTGCCCATACCGATACTAGAGATGGGACGATCGATCGGCTATGAATCGGTATCGGCCGATTTTTAATCAAAATATGCTATCGACGATCGGTCGATACTTCCCAAATGTAGCCGATTCGATCGTGTGATATATAAAGATCATGTTAAGCTTAACAGCTCAGTGGATTGATCCAGACTTTGAGCTACGAAGCGCCAACCATCGCATCAAAATTCAAAAATCATCGTACAGAAACCATCGTGAAAGCTCTTCATGACCTAAAATAACATCATTAATGTTGTGCATCATACATACGATGTAATTTTGCTGATTGAAATATTTACTTTAAAAAGATAATTCAACCCGGTCACATCTGAGTCGATTCTATCAGCACGTTATATAAACTCCTGGTTCACTTTGGTAAATCGTGAGCGGTTCTTGCTTGTGATGTAGATGAGAACAGAAAACGTTACAGAGCCAATCAGAGGCAAAAGTTTATTCATTACCAAATTCGTTAGTTCAGGATCATCTGCTGAACTTTTAGGATTATCAGAAAACTTTTAGACGGAACGAGTCTGACTCGGTTACAGATCTGTGGTAATAGCTTTTTAATTAAGCTTTTTAATGAAGCTTTTTAATGTAAGAGAGTCACACAAAATGTTCTGTAGTAGCTGGTGTTTATTTAAAACCACGACATTTAATTAATAACAGTAAACACAGAGAGATAACTGAGAAGAGAAACTTACGCTTCGACTGAAAACGAATCGACTCATGAATCACTTAGCGACACTGTGAACAAAGCGTCTCTCTTAAAGGCACACACACACACACACACACTCACACGCTGCTGCGTTTGTCTCCGGTTTATCTTCACTGTGAGGCTCTTTTTAAGTTTTTTTTCAGACTGAACTGGATAACATTAAACCTGCGTGTGTGTGTGTGTGGGCATGTTGCCCCCCCCCCCCCCCCCCCCCCGATCGAAATCGGCTATCGATCGATCGCCCTGAAAGGAGATCGGAGATCGAAATCGGTGCCAAAAACCCTGATAGGTACATCTCTAACCGATACCATCATTTCTCCTCTCAAACAACTAAGCAGTAGTAATACATGTCTCAATGCAATCGTCCAAAGTGTCTACAATTGAAAGATGTGGATGTCAATCAAACGCGATGGACCAATTAGAATTGACGCAGAGTTTGATTGAGATTTTCCGTTAAAGTTCTGTCACGTTTTGTTTTATTGCATAACACTAATGGATTAATTGTTGAGGGTGTGAGAGATCTCCAAGCCAGGACAAGATAGGTTTTCTTTATCTCAGGTGAGAGATTTATCATTTATAAAGTGATTTTTATTGTGTTTAAATAGTATTGTTAGATGTGGCAGTAGTCGATGATTTTATAAAATGCTGAAAGTTGAAGTAGATCAGTGTGTTTTTGACTGTTGCAGATGAATTGTAGATCAGTGGCACATGTTAATGATGTCATCAAGCTGCAAGCTGGCAATAAACGGCACTCTGTTGGAACGTATCTTCGTGTGTTATTTGCTTTACTCACAAACAATGACCTTATTTACATTGTGTTATTTACATTAAGTGTTATTTACATTAAGTGTTATTTACATTAAGCAACAGTATCGGATTGGATTACATGTTTTTTTCCTTCTGATATCCGATCCAGTGATTTGGGCCAATATAGGACCAATACAGAGTATCGGATCAGTGCCAGCCCTAGTTGTTACAGATGCTGGTTTTTTATGTAAATAAATTTTATGTTGGTGATAAGAAGACGTAGACGTGTTTGTCGCAGTTGTTTTGTGCTTCGCTCTCACCGCGACCCTCGGCGCAAATAACCGCTTTCTCAGCATTCGGATTGAGCGATAAAACATCATTAAAGTTCCACGACAAGAACATCCATCTGTGTTAAATAACCATCAAATCCAGTCTAAAAGCTCCACATGTATCTGTGTTTAACTGGATTTACTTCACGTGTGGTGTTTATACAGATCGGGGTTCTGAATTCGCTTCACCTAAATAAAGTGTAACATGGCTGAATGTACTAAAAGTATCGCACAGAAACACTAATCTTCTCTTTGTTATTACTTGTTATAAGTGCTCTGAACTGGTTATAAGTGTCTCTGTACTGGTTATAAGTGTTCTGTATTGCCCAAATTCATCACTCAGTGTTTTAGTACAACAAGCCGCGTTACGCTTTATTTTTCACGTTAAGCGTTTATACTGTTCAGGTCACTTTTACCACCTCATATCACACAGTTCATCTCTTTAATAATATCAGCGACAAACTGGCTCAAAATTTAATCAGGTGAACATTAAAAGATGAAAGTGCAGCGCAAACGCGGTGTAGCAGCTTCTCATGTGAAAGCATCCAAACCTCTACACTGTGACACGCCCACAGATGACGTCACGGTTCGCTCTGAAAAACCGAGTATTCTGTGGTGCCAGATTAGACGCTAGTTTGCTGTCTGGAACCTCTTTTTTTGGTGGAAACATGTGGAACCGGTTCAAAATCAAGCTGCATCCGCATTGGTGGAAAAGGGGTATGTGTGTGTCAGTGTTGTGACCACTGATGGTCTGTAACTCTAATCTGACCACATTTTTCAGTAACGAGTAATCTAACGCGTTACTATTTCCAATCCAGTAATCAGATTAAAGTTACTTATCCAAGTTACTGTGCGTTACTATTTTTGTCATTTTCCTTAGTGAAAAGATATTTTTGCTTTCTTCTTGGCAGGGGCGGAGCCAGGGGGTGGCCAGTGGTTGCCACGGCCACCATAAAGTTATCTTCGGCCACCCCTCTGGCCCCCCCACCACCGCTTTGCCGGCAATATTTTTGCGGAAGCATTTCTGCAGGCAGGAGCAGCGCACCTCAGATGAGTAGTTCTTCACCAAAACAGTGCAGTAATACACTCAACAGAAATGTCAACCACCAACACAATTACAGAAGTACAGTAGTACTATTTAGTAGTATTTGTGGCGCGCTACGAGTAAAAGCGCCAGCTGGCACTGCGCATTCCAGTGTTGCCAGATTGGGCGATTATCCGCCAAATTGGGCGGATTTTGTTGGAAAACAATTTAATAGCAGGTAAATAACACTTCTATTTAAAAGAAAATCTTCCGTTTTAAGAAGCTCCAGCATCGTAGAAGGCTATTAAAAGTAAAGTCAATTTTCAATGCTGATTTAGCGTAATAGTGTTGGTCAGTCTGTATCATATTCTTGAAAGAAAATTAAAATTTGTTTTCCATGCATTCACACTAGCATGTTCTGGGATTCAGTTGAGTCTCATCAGTACACACAAGTTGGCAGCCAAATGATAAAGTATTGCAAAGGAATATCTTTGAAATATTCCGCATTATATAACTAATAAAGTAACTTGTAATCTAACTTAGTTACTTTTAAAATCAAGTAATCCATAAAGTAACTAAGTTACTTTTTAAAGGAGTAATCAGTAATCAGTAATCAGATTACTTTTTCCAGGTAACTATGCCATCACTGGTTGTGACAGGTTCTGATAGCACTGGCCTGTTGAAGCTAATGTAGTTGGTGCTGGTACTCTCTAGGTGGGTTTGGTTCTGATGATGTTTGAATGCTAATCAATGGGAGGTTGTGTTGGGGCTGGTTTGAATGCTGCTGGTTCTGCCAGTTTGGCCGATTCTGATAGTGCTGGTTCCAGATTGTACTGGCTCTGTAGGTAATAATGATGCTTGGTTCAGTTATTTGTTTTGTCTGAATCATATGGAGTTAATGGGACTGGTTTAGCCAGCGCTGTTTCTGGAGGACGGGTTGGTTGTGATAGTGCTCGCTCTTGTGCTGGCTCTGTAAAGGCACTTTATCACCCACATGGTGCCAAAGCAGGTGCCAAGAACTTGAATGGTCTGGTGGTTTTATGCAGTTCTCGGTCAGAGAAGTTGCTGTGACGCAAGCGGCCAGTGGTCAGGGGGTCTTAGCATCACCATAGTAATGTTATTTACTCATCTTTCTACCATTTACAGCTACAAGCAAGAGAACCGCTGCAAAACCAGCAGTAATGAATCATCAGTGGTCCTCAGAGGATACAAAGAAATACAAGATAAACTAAGAAACAGTGCAGCGCATTAACCTGAGCACACAGAATCTGCATTAAACCCTCCTGCACATAAATAAAAATCACAAAAAGTACCGAGGAGGTCACATGATTTAACGGCTACATATACAGTCATGTGAAAAAGTTAGGACACATCATGAGAATCTTTGTCTTTTTGAACATATTTAAACATATGAACATTTGAGCTTCATTTGAACAGTACTGAGAGATGGAGCTTATATAACTAAACGAAAAATGGTAAAAATGACTTTTAAACTCAAGTTGTAAAATTTAATAAACAAAAATGGAAATTTATTGTGAGGAAAAAGTTAGGACACCCCCACATTTATTACTACTTAATGTCTAAAATTAGAATCCGGTGCACCACATCAGCTGCAATGATTAGAGCATCGTTAGAGGACAGTGGAGTTTTATTTAAACCTCAGACATTAGTTTGGTTTGCTCTTGATTGTTGAAGTGAGTGTTCTCACCATGGTGAGATCTAAAGAGCTTCCTGAGGCCTTCAGAAAGAAGGTTGTAAATGCATATGAGTCTGGGAAGGGATTGAAAAAGATCTTAAAACAATTAGAAATCAGCCGTTCCACTGTCCGAAAAATCATTTACAAGTGGAGAACATTTAAAACAACTGCCAACATGGTCAGGTCAGGTCAGGCCGTCCTAGCAAGTTCAGCCCAAGAGCAGACCACAAGATGCGTAAAGAAGTCTCCAATAATCCTACAATGTCATCACGGGACCTACAGGTAGCTCTTGCAACAGTTAATGTGAAGGTACATGCATCTACCATCAAAAAGAGACTGCACATGTTTGATTTTTATGGGAGGTGTGCAGGGAGGAAACCCTTTCTGTCAAAAAACATCAGGGCAAGACTAAAGTTTACCAGAGAACACCTAGACAAAGACCAGGCCTTCTGGAACAATGTGCTTTGGACAGATGAATCCAAAGTTGAATTATTTGGGCACAATAACAGAAGACATGTTTGGCGTAAACCAAACACAGCATTTGAGCACGAGAACCTCATACCAACTGTGAAGCATGGAGGTGGAAATGTCATGGTTTGGGGCTGCTTTGCAGCAGCAGGGCCTGGCAAGCTGTCCATTATAGAATCTATGATGAATTCTTCACTGTATCAGAGGGTGCTTAAGGAAAATGTAAGACCATCTGTCCAAAAACTGAAGCTGAAGCGGAGGTGGATCATGCAACATGACAACGACCCCAAACATTCCAGTAAATCCACCAAGGAATGGTTTAAATGAAGGAAATGGAGAGTTCTGGAATGGCCAAGTCAAAGCCTGGACCTTAATCCTATTGAGATGCTGTGGGGTGATTTGAACGGGCTGTGCATGCAAGAAACCCCTCAAACCTCACACAGCTGAAGAAATTCTGCATTTCAGAGACGGTAGATGGTTATAGGAAACGTCTAATTGAGGTTATTTCAGCCAAAGGGGGAAATACCAGCTATTAGGGCATAGGGTGTCCAACTTTTTCCTAATGATGGAACGTCCACATACAAATCATTGGGCTCTCAAACCTGTGGAAACCTGGGCTCGTTCTTCAAAGTTTCAGTAGTTTGGAGGAACCAGCACCAGCACGTTGTTGGTGGAAAAGAAGTACACTATATTGCCAAAAGTATTCGCTCGTCTGCCATCACACGCATATGAACTTGAGTTACATCCCATTCTTAATCCATAGGGTTTAATATGATGTCGGCCCACCCTTTGCAGCTATAACAGCTTCAACTCTTCTGGGAAGGCTTTCCACAAGGTTTAGGAGTGTGTTCATGGGAATTTTTGACCATTCTTCCAGAAGCGCATTTGTGAGGTCGGACACCTTCATCCCAAAGGTGTTCTATCAGGTTGAGGTCAGGACTCTGTGCAGGCCAGTCAAGTTTTTCCACACCAAACTCACTCATCCACGTCTTTATGGACCTTGATTTGTGCACTGGTGCGCAGTCATGTTAGAACAGGAAGGGGCCATCCCCAAACTGTTCCCACAAAGTTGGGAGCATGAAATTGTCCAAAATCTCTTGGTATGCTGAAGCATTAAGAGTTCCTTTCACTGGAACTAAGGGGTCGAGCCCAACTCCTGAAAAACAACCCCACATCATAATCCCCCCTCCACCAAACTTTATACTTGGCACAATGCAGTCAGACAGGTACCGTTCTTCTGCCAACCACCAAACCCAGACTCAACCATCGGATTGCCAGATGGAGAAGTGTGATTCATCACTCCAGAGAACACGTCTCCACTGCTCTAGAGTCCAGTGGCGGCGTGCTTTACACCACTGCATCCGACGCTTTGCATTGCGCTTGGTGATGTAAGGCTTGGATGCAGCTGCTGGGCCATGGAAACCCATTCCATGAAGCTCTCTACACACTGTTCTTCAGCTCATCTGAAGGCCACATGAAGTTTGGAGGTCTGTAGCGATTGACTTGTCTTACTCTGTGCACTATGCGCCTCAGCATCCGCTGACCCCGCTCTGTCATTTTACGTGGTACCACTTCATGGCTGAGTTGCTGTCGTTCCCAATCGCTTCCACTTTGTTATAATACCACTGACAGTTGACTGTGGAATATTTAGTAGTGAGGAAATTTCACGACTGGACTTGTTGCACAGGTGGCATCATGGTACCACGCTGGAATTCACTGAGCTCCTGAGAGCGACCCATTCTTTCACTAATGTGTGTAGAAGCAGTCTGCATGCCGAGGTGCTTGGTTTTATACACCTGTGGCCATGGAAGAGATTGGAATACTTTTGGCAATATAGTGTATCTGTGAGACTGGTTCTGATCTGATGTTATCTAATGGATGTGGCTTTTTCTGATGGTGATGTTGGCACTTCTGAAGGTCATCAAGTGTTTTGTGAACACAGTCGATAAATCTGGCTCAGAGTAAACATCAGAACCCCGCAGCATCTCCGATTCGAGTGTGCACCACCACACAGCTCACATTTACACCCACCTGCTGCTATCATTTATACAGGCTGACTGTTTTAAATGCAAGTTTTAATGCAACCTGGCTGCAAAATGAGGCGGAAAACAGCTGGCTTCCTCTGGATGAGCGCACACGGGCAGGTCCGTACAGATGTCAGCATTGCTGAGAATGAATGAATGAATGAATGAATGAATGAATGAATGAATAAATAAATAAATAAATAAATAAATAAATAAATAAATAAAATAGATCCGAGCCTCAGAAATCAATTCCTTTGTTTAGTTTTATCCATCAGTTTATTTTTTAATTGTGTTTAATTGATTGTTTACAGCAATAATAATCTACCATCAGTCAAAAACTGCAGTTAAATTGTTTAAAATGGATCTAGTGATAAACGATACAGTTTACAGATACACTATATGATCAAAAGTATTGGGACACCCTTTTTAATTTTAATATCCATGTGTTCCAGCCACAACAGTTGCTAAGAGGTGTAACAAATCAATCATATAAAGCAATCACATGCTTCCAACTTCGTAGCAACAGTCTAAGGACATTCCTTTGACATGAAGGACATGAAGATAAGCACAGTTTACATTTACATTTTCGGCACTTAGCAGACGCTTTTATCCAAAGCGACTTACAGTGCAGTGACTGTTGGCGCTGTCCAAGCAATTGAGAGTTAGGGGCCTTGCTCAAGGGCCCAACGGTGGCAACTTGGAATTGGTGGGGCTTGAACCAGTGACCTTTTGATTACTAGTCCAGCACCTTAACCACCAAGCTACTGCTTTTTACAAACCCCTACCCCAAAGCCCTGACCTGGGGTCCACTGAACATTAGCACCCAGCCACACAAAGAGTCATTTTTTGACTGAATAGGCACAAGTTCCCATACACAGACATGCAGCAAAGTCTTGTGAGAAGCTTTAAAGTAGAGCGGCTGTTGTTCTAAATGTAAAGATCACATAGAGGTCACTCTGTTTTAATACAGTTTGTTTTTGAAATGGGGCGTCCAGCAAGCTCATGGTCAGGTGTTCAAATACTTTTGGCCATAAAGTGTATGTCTGAATCCAGTTTAAGGACCAGGCTTCTTGAAAATAGTGAATGCAAACAGCAACAGGCGCACAACTTGGTTGTGTTTTTGGGGAGTCAGCTCCAGACTCCGTGCTTTTAGACCTTTAGCCTAGAGGACAGTGGTGTTGGTGGACTGGACTGGGTCACAGGTTTAACCCTGACCACCACCAACCTGACACTGTTGAACTCTTGAGCAAGACGCTTAACCAGTGCTTGGATTGTATTCTGTCACATTGATAAGCTTCTTTGAATATTTAGCCAGCCAAAACTGTTTTGATCTCTGTTCAAGGTTTTATATTGTTAATAGGCTATAAAGAATGTAGCACACTGGCAACCACTGTACTCGCTGTACTGGCTAATGTCAAGGGGAAAAAAATTAAGAAAATACACCTACCAGGCATAACATTATGACATTATGAGGTGAAGTGAATAACACTGATTATCTCTTCATCATGGCACCTGTTAGTGGGGGGGATAAATTAGGCAGCAAGTGAACATTTTATCCTCATAATTGATGTTAGAAGCAGAAAAAATGATCAAGCGTGAGGATTTAAGGGGGTTTAACAAGGACCAAATTGTGATGGCTAGACGACTGGGTCAGAGCATCTCCAAAACTGCAGCTCTTGTGGGGTGTGTCCCGGTCTGCAGTGATCAGTATCTATCGAAATTGCTCCAAGGAAGGAACAGTGGTAAACCGGCGACAGGGTCATGGGCGGCCAAGGCTCATTGATGCACGTGGGGAGTGAAGGCTGGCCCGTGTGGTCAGACCCAACAGACGAGCTACTGTAGGTCAAACCGCTGAAGGAGTTAATGCTGGTTCTGATAGAAAGGTGTCAGAATACACAGAGCATCACAGTTTGTTGCGTGTGGGGCAGCAAAAGGGGCAACCCGTAGCCTAACCCTCAATTACTCAGACTGTATACTGTAACTGTAATGTAAGTCACTTTGGATAAAGGCGTCTGCTAAATGCCAAAAATGTAAATGTAAAAGGGGGACCAACACAATATGAGGAAGGTGGTCATAATGTTATGCCTGATCGGTGTATCATCTTCTTTTTTTATCTACATCCTTTCAAAAATGTATCACTGAAAAAAAAAGGATTACTGCCGTCTGTGTCTGATCAGTTTAAGCTGGTTGGACACCCCTGTCCAAAACCATGGGCATTATTATAGTGGCACCACCAACCTCTGTTTTAAGTCTGTGGCAGCCTTTACTCCTTTGGGAGGGCTTTCCACAAGAACTTGGATTGTGCCTGTCAGAATTTCTAAACACTTGGCCTGTAGGTCCTGTAGGTTTTCGGTAGGGTTAAATGTCAGGGCTCTGTATAGTTTCTTGTCAAGCCAAATCATGTCTTTATAGACCTTGCTGTGTGCACAGAGGAGCAGTTCTAGAAGAAGTACTAGAAGAAAGGGGAGGAAATGACCTTTCCCAAACTGTTGCCACATGTTTTGAGGCATGTCATTTATTTACATCATTGATATAGTACATTTGATAGGAATGTGTGTGTTTGAACTGTCTAAACTTACTAATTAGTCAGGGCGTCCCAATACTTTTGTTTATACGTATATGCTTATGCTTAGTATAATCTGAATATCATTGTTTATTATGCTGCTTGTGCATTACATCATCATAGTCATGTTGCTATTTGAGCAAGCACAGCTGGGGTGCAAAGTACAGAGATAAGCAACATGTCTGTCTTAAGACGGATACAGGATGTTGTAAGCAGATAAGGAACAACAGGTTACCACAGAACGGTTGGTTCCAATGGTTTACACACAAGCTTTAGAAGAAGTGCTGAGACTTTAACATGACTAGAGCAGTATAAAGGGAGGCCCACAGTTCTGTTCTTAGTTCTTCAGCTAATACACACACCGATGAGGCATAACATTAAAACCACCTCGTTTCTACACTCACTGTCCATTTTATCAGCTCCACTTACCATATGGAAACACTTTGTAGTTCTACAATTACTGACTGTAATCCATCTGTTTCTCTGCATGCTTTGTTAGCCCCCTTTCACCCTGTTCTTCAATGGTCAGGACCCCCACAGGACCACCACAGAGCTGGTATTATTTAGGTGGTGGATCATTCTCAGCACTGTAGTGACACTGACATGGTGGTGGTGTGTTAGTGTGTGTTGTGCTGGTATGAGTGGATCAGACACAGCAGCGCTGCTGGAGTTTTTAAACACCTCACTGTCACTGCTGGACTGAGAATAGTCCACCAACTAAAAATACATCCAGTCAACAGCGACCCGTGGGCAGCATCCTGTGACCACTGATGAAGGTCTAGAAGATGACCAACTCAAACAGCAGCAATAGATGAGCGATCGTCTCTGACTTTACATCTACAAGGTGGACCAACTAGGTAGGAGTGTCTAATAGAGTGGACAGTGACTGGACACGGTATTTAAAAACTCCAGCAGTGCTGCTGTGTCTGATCCACTCATACCAGCACAACACACACTAACACACCACCACCATGTTGTGCAGTGCACCACTGCAGTGCTGAGAATGATCCACCACCCAAATAATACCTGCTCTGTGGTGGTCCAGGGTGAAAGGGGGCTAACAAAACATGCATAGAACCAGATGGACTACAGTCAGTAATTGTAGAACTACAAAGTGCTTCTATATGGTAAGTGGAGCTGATAAAATTGACAATGAGTGTAGAAACAAGGAGGTGGTTTTAATGTTATGGCTGATCGGTGTACAAACAGCAGTGTAGGTAAATAGTGTGTGTATGTGTGTGTGTGTGTGTGTGTGTGTGTGTGTATCCATATCCTAAAAATGTCTAGCAGTGAGGGCCTGAATGATACTGTTCCTTCTACCAGACAGCCGGAGAGTGAAGAGTCCATGTGAGGGGTGTGAAGGGTCCTTCACAGTGCTGAAGGCTTTTACAACGATTAGATTTATAGTTCTGCGCAGGCTGTGATGTAAATCTATCTTTTCTCTCTTAAATTATTTAGACGTTAATATATCAGCGCCGCGGCACATGGCACAGTATCAGATACATCTAATGGCCACTCTGTGATGCAATGTAATTATGTTATGCCAGAAAAGAGAGCTAATACTAGTCTTTTGGGTATTTAGGGCTGTGTGAATTCTAGCTAGGCTTGTGGCTTGAAGGGTTCTGGTTACAATTGATGCAGCTCCTGAAAGAACTATGGAGAGAGCAGCACTGGAGTACTGTTATAGCGCTCGGGTTGAGCTGCATCCCAAATCAACTGCAGGGGGTTTGATTATTCACACGACTAGTCAGGAGAGACTTGCAGTAGTCCAGGAAGGATCACACATCTGTCTAGTCTATGGAGGTCACTCGGACGCTCTTAATAATATAGGAGAAACTTGGAACGACCAGGAGAACAGTAGCTGGTTACCCAAGCCCCAAAGTTTTTCAGGAAGATGGCAGGAATTTGACTTGAGATGAACTGTAACTTTAGGAATGTCTGCAGTACCTTTCCTTCCCTTCCTTTCCCTTTCCATCCCTTCTCTTCCTTTTCTTTGGCTTCTCTTCCCTTTCTTTCCATTCCCTTGCTACCCCTTTTTCCCCCTCCTTTCTCTTCTCTTTCTTTACCTTCCCTTTCTTTCCCCATCCCTTACTTTTCTTTCTTTCCCTTGCCTCCCCTTCCTTTCCTCACCCTTCCTTATCTTTTGTTTGCCTTTACTTTCCTTGCCTCATCTTCCTTTGCTCTCCCTTCCTTACCTTTTGTTTGCCTTCACTTTCCTTGCCTCGTCTTCCTTTTCCCTTTTCTCCCTTCCCTTTCTTTACCTTCCCTTTCTTTCCTTATTTTCCCTTGTCTGCCCTTCCTTTCCCCACCCTTTCTTTTCCCTTCCCTTTTATTGCCTTTTCTTCCCTTGCCTCCCCTTTCTTTCCCCTCCCTTTCCTTCCCTTTATTGCCTTCTTTTCTTTTCCGCTCCCTTCCCCTGTCTTCCCATTCCCTTATATTTCCTTGCATTCCACTCCCTCCCCTGGCCTCCCCATCCTTTCCTCTTCCTTCCTTATCTTTTGTTTGCCTTTACTTTCCTTGCCTCATCTTCCTTTGCTCTCCCTTCCTTACCTTTTGTTTGCCTTTACTTTCCTTGCCTCATCTTCCTATTCCCTTCTCTCCCTTCCTTTTCTTTCTCCTACCCTTCCTTTCGTTAATTTCCCTTGTCTCCCCTTCCTTTTCCCACCCTTCCTTTCCCTTCCCTTTTATTGCCTTTCCTTCCCTTGCCTTTCCTTTATTTGCCTCCACTTTCTTTCCCTTCCCTCCCCTTCCCTCCCCTTCCCTTCCCCTCCCTCCCCTTCCCTTTTATTGCCTTCTCTTCTTTTCCGCCCTTACCCTTTCTGTCTTCCCATTTCCTTACATTTCCTTACGTTCCATTCCCTCTCCTTGCCTCCCCATTCTTTCCTCTCTCTCTCTCCCTTCCCTTTCTTTTCTTTTCCCCACCCTTTTTTTTCCCTTCCCTTTTATTGCCTTTCCTTCCCTTGCCTTCCCTTTATTTGCCTCCTTTTTGATTCCTTTTTTTTGCCTTCTCTTCTTTTCCACTCCCTTCCCCTGTCTTCCCATTTCCTTATATTTCCTTGCATTCCACTCCCCACCTTGCCTCCCCTTCTTTTCCTCTCCCTTCCTTACCTTTGTTTGCCTTCACTTTCCTTGCCTCCTCTTCCTTTCCCCTTCTCTCCCTTTCCTTCCCTTCCCTTCTCTTCCCTTCCCTTGCCTCCCCTTCCATTTGCTTTCCTGTTTTTCCATTATCTTCCCCAAAAAGTCTTATTATCAGGATCTACTGCAGCATTGCAGTTTGGTCTTGGTCAGGGTTGAGTGTCATGCTGTCCATGGTTATACACCATATGGACAAAACTATGTGGACAGCCCTTCTTGATCGAGTTCAGGTGTTTCCGCTACACCCATTGCTGACAGATCAATAACATAAAAAAAATCAATAATATAAAATATTTTCTATACATAGAACTTATTGACAACAGTTTGGGGAAGGCCCGAATTGGAATGTTGACTGTGAGCCAGGCCTCCTCACACATTGCCCTACCCTACAAATGTTCCTTTCACTGAATGAACATTTCCCACATTTCCATGTCCAAATCTTGCAAAACGCCTTTGTGGTTCCTATGGCCACAAAGAGGCCATTAATGACAATTAGTTTTGGAATATGTTTATGTTTTGGTGTCCATATACTTTCAGCCATGCCGTGTATGTCTGTTGAACATCCTTAAAAGAGGGGTTAAGGATTACCTGATTATTAATGCATGACAATTCTGAGATGTTCTACCACTGGGTATGTAACCTTACATCTTCAGTCCAGTCTCTCTCTCTCTCTCTCTCTCTCTCTCTCTCTCTCTCTCTGCCTGTCTGTCTGTCTGTCTGTCTTTCTTTCTTTCTTTTTTTCTTTCTGTCTTTCTTTCTTTCTTTTTTTCTTTCTGTCTGTCTTTCTTTCTTTTTTATTTCTGTCTGTCTGTCTTTCTTTCTTTCTGTCTGTCTCTGTTTATTTATTTCTGTCTGTCTGTTGTTTGTTCATGCTTTCTTTTTGTCTGTTCTTTCTTTCTTTCATTCTTTTTTCTTTGTCTGTCTGTCTCTGTCTCTCTTTCTTTTTAATTTTTTTCATAGTTCTGTCTGTCTGTCTGTCTGTCTGTCTGTCTGTCTTTCTTTCTTTCATTCTTTTTTCTTTCTGTCTGTCTGTCTTTCTGTCTGTCTTTCTTTCTTTCATTCTTTTTTTCTGTCTGTCTGTCTCTGTCTCTCTTTTTTATTTCTTTCATAGTTCTTTCTGTCTGTCTGTCTGTCTGTCTGTCTGTCTGTCACCAGTTTGATTATGAAGATCTACTGCAGCATGTCACAAAGAGAATAAAGATGCATTAAAGGGTGGCTCGGTGGGTAGCACTGTCACCTTACAGCAAGCGGTCCAAGTCCTTTCTGTTTGGAGTTTGCATGTTCTTCCTGTGTCTATGTGGGTTTCCTCTGGGAGCTCTGGTTTCCTCCCACAGTCCAAAGACATACAGTTAGAAATCAATTGGAGATACTAAAATTCCTGTTCTGGGTGTTTTCTGCTTTTTGCCCAGTGAATTGGACCTACAGTGACCCTAAATAAGATAAAGTGTTGATAAAACAGACAATGATTGAATGGATGAATGAGGATGCATTTTACAACCAGTTGTTAAAAAGGTGCTGGACAGTTTGTGAGCAGCCAGAAGATACTGGTGCTGCTGGGTTGCTTCTCGAGATGGTACTGGTTATTATGGTGCTAGATCTGGAGTGGTATCAGTTGCATATTGATGCTGTTTTTAATGCTTAGTTATTCATTGGTGGTTGTGAGAAAGAGTTGAGATACATCTAAGAATGTATTTATTTTCTTTCTCCCACCCACCACACAGATCTCCAAGCAAGTCATAGTAATGTAATTCAATAAAGATGGAGAGACCTGCAGAATGATGAAGAGAGAGAGAGAGAGGTTTTGAGAGTGTTTATCAGTCTGTAGTGGAGCTCGAGGCGGTGTGGCGTATGAGACTCTGCGGGGGGAGCGTTGAGTGTTATTTATAAAGGATTGCCAACAAATTAAATTTGAGAAAAGAGAGAAAAGGCAATAGAGGGAGTAAGAAATGTGAGGTTGAGATTGGAATTGAAATGGAGTTGAAAAAAAAAGAAAGAAAATAAAAAAGACGCCACAGGGGGAGGCGGTGCGGGGAAAACAAATACAAAAGGCCACTCAGATTCTGTTAAAGGAATACGAGCGGATGTGAATGAAGTGGAAATTGGGTAAGGAAACAAGAATAAATTCAATTCCGCCGGGAGTAGCGCTCTAATGTTGAGTGGCTGACGTGATTCCGCATGCAGGCTTGATTGAGGAGCTTATGGAGGGCAGTATGGGTAATAATCAGGAGGCAGACACGTAGGAGAGTGGTCACGTAGTAGCAGGCTATATAATTGCGCTTTGTGCTGATTGTCTCTGTTAAAAGCATAAAAACAGTTACATAAAATGACTGGCACGCTTTTAACTTTAGGGCAGCAGTTTGGGGAAGGTCCTTTTGCAGGCAGTGGACTGTGTTCCATGTAGACATAGCATTTACTGTGGCCTGTTGGGAATGAATCGGAACCTCAACTGTGCGCAAGGCAGGGCTTCATCCCACAGACATTTACATTTTCAACATTTATCCAAAGCGACTTGCAGAACTGTGACAGTATACAATCTAAGCAATTGAGGGTTAAGGGCCTTGCTCAAGGGCCCAACAGTAGCAATCTGCCCACAGTTCCTTACAGCTACATTTCAAAACTATGTGAAAAGAAGAGTAGAGGCTGTTGTAGTCGTAACTGCATATTAATGCTCGTGGCTCCAAGGGATGTCCAACAAGCTCATTGTCCAGTGTCCACATACTTGTGGCCATGCAATGTACAGTATTTGTTGCTATCTTATTTTGTTAAACGTATGTCCATTTATTTAGGAAACAAAGTTATCCAATACCTATATCCAATCCATCGCAGCGCTTCAGCCAACAGACATCTTCGTTTACATTTTCAGCATTTAGCGGACGCTTTTATCCAACGTGACTTACAGTCTAAGCAATTGAGGGTTAAGGGCCTTGCTCAAAGGCCCAACAGTAGCAATCGGCATAAGTGGGGCTTAAACCTGCAACCTTATAATCACTAGTCCTAGTGTCTTAACCACTAAGCTACCACTGCCCACAGTTCCTTACAGATACATTTTTAAACTATGTGAAAAAAAGAGTGGAGGCTGTCGTAGCCGTAACTCCATATTAATGCTTGTGGGTCCAAGGGATGTCCAACAAGCTCATTGTCCAGTGTCCACATACCTGTGGTCATAAAGTGTATTTGTCACTATCACATTTGTAAAACGTGTGTCAATTTATTTAGGGAACAAAGTTATCCAACATCTGTATCATCTGTGTTGAGTTCTAGGCATTTCATTCCATTCCTGGTCAGGTTTACGGTGGGTCCGGTTCCAACGGGAAACACTTGGCTCAAGGCAGGAACATCCTGAACAGGGCAGTAATCCATTGCAGTGCTTTGACCCACAGACATTTACATTTTCAGCACTCAACAGACGACTTTTATCCAAAGCGACTTACATTACAGTTACAGTATACAATCTATGCAATTAAAGGTTAAGAACCTTGCTCAAGGGCCCAACAGTGGCAACCTGACAGTGGTGGGACTTGAACCAGCAACCTTTCAATCACTAATCCAGTACCGTAACCACTAGGCTACAACAGACATAGCCAATCAGACGTGTAGACGCCCGGCTGGCCTATATGACCCCTAAGATTCGAACCCAGATCTCAGCAGTGTTGGGCAAGCGTGACAGACCGAGGGACCACCTGAGCACCCAGTGCTACTTTGAAATGGCCTTCATGTGGACATGCTCTTACACTTTGAGTCATTAACATTACAGCAACAGTCAAGCGTAGATGAGGTAGGGTCATGGTGCTGTGGTGCTTTGCTGTGTAAAGATCACAATCCATTCTCTTTCAAAACATTTTGAGAAAGATGTAAGGTCATCTGTCTGTGAGCTGCCTCTGAGGTTACCTCTGAGGGTAGTTGTGTTTTGCAGTGCATGAAATTCTGAGAACATTTACATTTTCGGCATTTAGCAGACGCCTTTTATCCAAAGCGACTTACAGTACTGTGACAGTATACAGTCTGAGCAACTGAGGGTTAAGGGCTTTGCTCAAGGGCCCAACAGTGGCTACCTGGCAGTGGTGGGGCTTGAACCAGTGACCAGTGATCACTAGTGCAGTACCTTTATCACTAGGCTACGAATAATCTCAGAGGCAGTTCACAGACAGATGACCTTACATCCTTCTCAAAATGTTTTGAAAGAGAGCGGATTGTAAAAACTAGTTGTTTAGATCTTAACGCAGCAAAGCACCACAACACCATGACCCTACCTCATCTACACTTGGTGGACTATTGGTATGAGGTTTTCACCATAAAATTCTGAGAACATTTAGCGGATGCTTTTATCCGAAGTGACTTACACTATGCATTCTAGGCAATTGAGGGTTAAAGGCCTTGCTCAAGGGCCCAACAGTGGCAACCTGGCAAAGGTGGGGTTTGAACCAGCAATCTTCTGCTTCCTAGTCCAGTACCTTAACCACAAGGCGACAACTGCCCCTGAGAAATATGGACACCCCGTCTGTCCTTAAAATTAAATCATTAATTCATTAATAATTAATTCATTCTTTTTGTTTTACCGCAGCTTCATCTTGCTTAGGGTCACTTTGGGTCCAGTTCCCTGAAGTCTCTGGGTGCACAGAACGCCCCCACCCCCCCAGGCATAGTGTTAATAGGCTCACATTCTCACATATACCTGTTATCTCCTCTGTATAAACTCCCTCCTCTATCTAATAAACTGGAATCTCACTCTGAGTTTCTGTGCGATGTGTTTCTTACCATGAGCACTCAGCTTTTTTGGGCTCTTTCTCTCAGACTCATAGCAGCAAATCACCCTGGAGTGGAAGATCTGAGCACCGAGATTTATTGATGTTCTAACAAAAAGCCAATCATGTCTGTATGAATGTAGATGCTCAACCTGGGGGATTTAACCCTGGATCCCAGCAGTAGTGGGCTAGTAGTGGGTAAATCATCGCTGTGCCACATAAACACCTTGTCTACAAAATATTAATGCAAAAGATGTGTGATTCAGATTCTGTGCCAGTCCCTGGTTTCTGTGTCAGTGTTCTGGTTTCTGTGAGAATGAACTGTATGGGTTGTGTTGAAATGGGTACCGTAAAAAAGGAACCGATGATTTGTGTGGTGTTGGTTCTGGATGCAGGTACACTATATGGACAAAAGTATTGGGACACCTGAGCATGAGCTTGCTATACACCCCGTTTCAAAACCATAAACATTTATACTGAATCGCTCCATCTTTCCTTTGGAGCTTTAATATCATCCACTTACCTGGGAAGCCTTTCTACAAGACTTTGGAGTGTGTTTGTGAGAATTTGTGCTCATTCAGTCAGTAGAGTCAATGAGGTCAGGGTAGAGAAGAGAAGAGAAGAGAAGGGGAGGGGAAAGAAGAGAAGAGAAGAAATTATAGACAAGAGTATAAAGAAAAGAGAGAAGAGAGCATAGAGAAGAATAGAGAATAAAAACATGAAAATAGAAGAGAATAAAGAGAAGAGAAGAAAATATACAGAATAAACAGAAGAGAGGAGAAGGGAAGAGGAAAGAAGGGAAGAGAAGAGAAAATTAAAGAAGAGGAGGGGAAAGAAGGGAAGACAAGAGAGGCGAATAAGAGAAGAGAACAGAACAGAAGAGGAAAGAAGGGAAGGGAGGAGGAAAATATAGAGAAGAGATGAAAAGAGAAGAGAATAAAGAGAAGAGAAGAGAGGAGAAAACAGAAGAGAAGAGGGAAGAAGGGAAGAGAAGAGGAAAGAAGGGAGAAGAAGAAAAGAGAAAAGAAGGGAAGGGAAGAGAAGAGAACAGGAAAGAAGCGAGAAGAAGAAAAGAGAAAAGAAGGGAAGAGAAGAGAATGGAAAAGAAGGGAAGAGAAGGGAAGAGAAGAGAAGAAAATGGAAGGGAAAAGAAGGGAAGAGAAGAGAAGAAAAGAGACGGGAAAAAAAAAAAGAGAACAGAACAGAAGAGGAAAGAAGGGAAGGGAAGAGAACAGAACAGAAAAGAAGGGAAGGGAAGAGAAGAAAATGGAAGGGAAAAGAAGAGGAAAGAAGAGAAGGGAAGGGAAGAGAACAGAACAGAAGAGAAAAGAAGGGAAGAGAACAGAAGAGGAAAGAAGGGAAGGGAAGAGAACAGAACAGAAGAGAAAAGAAGGGAAGAGAACAGAAGAGGAAAGAAGGGAAGGGAAGAGAAGAGGAAAGAAGGGAAGGGAACAGAACAGAACAGAAGAGGAAAGAAGGGAAGGGAAGAGAGTATAGAGAAGAGAAGGGAAGAGAAGAAAACAGAACAGAAGAGGAAAGAAGGGAAGAAAACAGAACAGAACAGAAGAGGAAAGAAGGGAAGGGAAGAGAGTATAGAGAAGAGAAGGGAAGAGAAGAAAACAGAACAGAAGAGGAAAGAAGGGAAGAAAACAGAACAGAACAGAAGAGGAAAGAAGGGAAGGGAAGAGAGTATAGAGAAGAGAAGGGGAGAGAAGGCCTGGCTCACGGTCCGAGTGTAATTCATCCCAACAGTGTTGGGTTAGGTTGAGATCAGGACTCTGTGTAGAGCAGGTGGAGCTCGTTTACACACAACTAATCAAACTATAATCATTCTGAAAGA
Source organism: Trichomycterus rosablanca (assembly GCF_030014385.1). NCBI lineage: Eukaryota > Metazoa > Chordata > Actinopteri > Siluriformes > Trichomycteridae > Trichomycterus > Trichomycterus rosablanca. Next base: position 12,045,101 of record NC_085988.1, read on the forward strand.
AAAAAGGGGACTTCCCCAAACTATTTATGCAATATTAAAAGCATATTATTGACCTTATATCATTATATACACCTGTTAGCAATGGATGTGACAGAAACAACTACATTTAATCATTAAAAGGGGTGTTCACATACTATTGGCTTTACAGTGTAGATGTGTGATGGTGTCTCAGTTTCAGTCTGTACTGTAAGTAATTTATTTGGTGAAACAGTCTGGAGAGAAAAAGAAACGTATTGATGTTTATTTTAATTACAGTTTCTGTTTTTATGTTGCTGAGCTGAGATGGTTTATTATAAAAAAAAAAAAGATTAAAAACATTTTTTATGTCTTTGATATTTCCTCTCAGGGCATCAAATATTGCTTAAGGTTTGGAGGTACAAAAGCAATGTAATGTTGCTTTTGTACTACATTCATTCATTCATTCATTCATTCATTCATTCTCTTTTACCAGCGCAGTGGGTCTGATTCATTGGGCAAAAGGCAAGAAACACCTCGGACAGGTACCCTGTGTATGCACCAGTCAGCCTTTGATGTTGAACAAGAAGGTCTGTGTAATGGTTCCACCTGCCGTACAGATAGGCAGGAAGCGAGGGTTACAGAATCGTGCCCACCTGCCATGCCAGATTTTCATTTTACTTGTTGTTTCTTCTAACATTTACATTTGAAGCATTTAGCAGATGCTTTTATCCAAAGCGACTTACAATACTGTGACAGTATACAGTCCAAGCAATTGAGGGTTAAGGGCCTTGTTTAGGGGCCCAACAGTGGCAGCCTGACAGTGGTGGGGCTTGAACCAGCAACCTTTTGCTTAATAGTCCAGTACCTTAACCGCTAGGCTACAGCTACCCTAACATCGATTGTAGACACGTGTTTGCAACGAGTGTGGCTGTATTCACATACAGTACGTTGGGACATACACTATATGGACGAAAGTGTTAGGACGCCCCTTCTACTTTTTGATTTCATGTGTTTCAGCCACAACAGTTGCTTACAACTCAATTATATACAGGAAATCAGATGCCTTCAACTGTGCAGCAACAATTTAGGGAAGGCCCTTTCCTGTTCCAGCATGACTGTGCCCCTGTAAAGAAAAAAAAAAACTCGGTTTAGGTGCCCAGGTGGCGCAGCGGGATATTTCGCTAGCTAGCACACCAGTGCCGAGATTCTGTACTCCTCGGTTCGAAACTCGGTGTTGCCACCGGTCGGCTGGGCGCCATCTAGCGGGCATAACTTGCAGTGCCTGCAGCAGACACGTTTCTGCTAGGGCGGGATGACCGGACTATGTGGGTGGGGTCTTCAAACGCTGTGTAAGGACCCTGATTAGCAGAGTGCATAGGTGAAATGTGGTTCCGCTAAGGGCTGCACGCGGGTCTAAGAGGGCGTGGGCAGCATTATACTCACCTCGACTGCAATCAGGGATTTTCCAGCATCCGAAGACAAATTGAACTCCAATGGCCCCACTGAACAGCTTTGGAATGAACCGGAACATCAACTGATGTTCATCAGCCCTACAACTGCTGGTATCGTTCGACTGAACGGGCAAAATTCCCACAGACATGCTTCTTGTTAAGAAGCCTTCTCCGAAGAGCGGCTGTTGTTCTAGCTAATAAGATCACACAGAGGTCACTCTGTTTTATTAGCTTTTGTTTTTTAAATAGGACGTCCAACAAGCTCATGGTCAGGTGTCCAAATACTTTTGACCATACAGTGTATAGTGTATTTTCTAGGGCCGTCTGAAATAGCATGAAGTGATGAGGTACTTTTATTAGCACCAGAAGGAAATAACTCAGAGAAAGAGAGAGAGAGAGAGAGAGAGAGAGAGAGAGAGAGAGAGATGCGAGAGTGAAAAACAGACCTCTGCTTTGATTTTTTCGGGTGTGAGGTGCACCCTGTACCCTCGATATAATTACTTACTTCTGCCTTTCCCACTTTTCAACCTGAGAAACTGAAATAAGCACCTTCGGCGCCCGCTGCACTAAACTACAGTGTCAAAACCTAAAAGTCCTAAAAGAAAATACACTACACCGCCTAAAGTATGTGGACACCCTCTTCTACTTAATATTTGTAGGTGTTTCAGCCACACCCATTGCTAACAATGCCCAGAGCTCTGAGCTCAACCCCTCATTAAACAAGTTTGGGATGAATAGGAGCATTAACGGTGTGCCAGACCTTTATAACCAACATCAGTGCTTGACCTCACGACTGGTCTTTAGACTGAATCGGCGCTAATGTCCACAGACACGTTCACTCCCAATAAATCCATTTTCTCTTTGTGTCCTTTATATTGAGGAGTCATGAACACTGACCTCAGCTCAGGCTGCAAACAGTTTTTTCTTCTCAGCTCTGGATGTAACAGTAGCTCTGTTAATCAGCTCTGGATAATTAAACTAGCTCTGTTAATCAGCTCTGGATAATTAAACTAGCTCTGTTAATCAGCTTTGGATAATTGAACTAGCTCTATTCATCAGCTTTGGATAATGGAACTAGCTCTATTAATCAGCTTTGGATAATTAAACTAGCTCTATTCATCAGCTCTGTAAATTAACATGTCTCTATTAATCAGCTCTGGATGCAACAGTAGATCTATTAATCAGCTCTGGATAATTAAACTAGCTCTATTAATCAGCTCTGGATATTACAGTAGTTTTGTTACTCAGCTCCAGGTATTAAAGTATCTCTGTTAATCTGCTCTGTATATAACAGTATTTATAATTATTATAATTATTATAATTATCAGCTCTGGACACTAAAGTAGCTCTATTAATCAGCTCTGTATTTTTAATGTAGCTCTATTAATTAGCTCTGAATAATACAGTAGCTCTATTAATCGGTTCTGCATATAACAGTAGCTCTATTCATCAGCTCTGGATATTAAAATAGCTCTTAAATAGTTCTGAATATAACAGTAGCTCTATTAATCAACATTGCATATAACAGTAGCTCTATTAATCAGCTCTGTATATAACAGTAACTCTGTTAATCAGCTCTGGACATTGAAGTAGCTGTATTAATTAGCTCTATATATTAAAATAGCTTTATTAATCAGCTCTGGACATTAAAGTAGCCCTATTAATTAGCTCTGTATATAGCAGTAACTGTATTAATCAGCTCTGAATATAACAGTATTTCTATTTATCAGCTCCAGACATTAAAGTAGATCTATTAATCACCTCAGGATATAACAGTAGATCTATTAATCACCTCTGGATATTAGAATTGCTCTATTTAGTGGGTCTGGATAATAAAATAGCTCTATTAATCATCTCTGGACATTAAATGAGCTATATTAATCAGCTCTGAATATGAAAATAGCTCTATTTATTACCTCTCGATATTAGAATTGCTTTATTTATTGAGTCTGGACATTAAAGTAGCTCTGTTACTCAGTTCCAGGTATTAAAGTAGCTCTGTTAATCATCCCTGGACATTAATGTAGCTGTGTTAATCAGCTCTGGACATAAAGATCTGACTTCATGAAACAAACGTGTGAGCACCAGCACATTTGTAATTGCAGCATTTTTTTTTTTTGGAGAGGTGGTGCATTTTCTGAAAGAAGTGAAGGGGTGCCAATATTTTTGGCAATGCCTGTAACTCTGGATTTTAAATAAAATCCATTATTGGTTCTGGAAATGATCGTGTGTTTTTATTCTCCTCCAGATTTCTTATCTTTAACTGAGAACATGTGTAAACTTTTCAGCTTATTACGGCTTTTGATTGATTATGACTCACTGTGAACCCGGGGCTTATTTTTGTTGATAAGATGTAAGGAAGCGAGAATAAACACACACACACACACACACACACACACACACACACACACACACACACACACACACACAGTGGGGTTCTATCAAGGTAATGATGTGTATAAAAACACCAGATGTTTAACCCCAGTGAGAACAGTGACAAAACACAAGCTGGCTGGTGTCGGGGCTTCGTGTTGATAATAAACTACACGCTGCTTTATGAGGAATAAATTACACCATCACTTCACCAGCAGCGTCCTTTTGTTCTTGTGCTGCTTTCTACACATCTACTCACGTCCCAAAATTAATGATTGTATGTTCGTAGGCATAAAAGAAAAAAGGGGCGTTGCTTTTAACGACTCCCAGTTCAATCTGATCAATTTCACTTCTTCATTTATTTATTTCTCTGTCTTAATAAGATATCAAGGTCATTGTGAATCCGGTGCAGCCAATCCACCATCTGCATGCTTTTATTTATTTATTTTCTCCCATTTTCTCCCAGTTTAGCTTAGTCACTTTGTCTTCCACTGCTGGGGAACCCTGATTGCAGTCAAGGCGGGTATTGCTGCTCCCACCTCCTTCGACCCGCATGCAGCCCTTAGCGGAACCCTTTTTCACTTATGCACTCTGCCAATCGGTCCTTACACAGCGTTTGAAGACCCCACCCACATAGTCCGGTCATCCCGCCCTAGCAGAAACGTGTCTGCTGCAGGCACTGCCAATTATGCCCGCTAGATGGCGCCCAGCCGACTGGTGGCAATGCTGAGTTTCGAACCCAGGAGTTCCGAATCTCGGCCCTGGTGTGCTAGCGGAACCTGGGTGCCCGCTTTTGGGAGGTTAAAACAAACCACAGTACATGAATTAAATCACACGTGGGTGTAGGAGCTGTAGCTGTTCACCAGACGTCCCCAATGTAGCTGAAAAGACAATTTAGCTTATTGATTTGAGCACTCCATGGTGGCAGGGTGACTCAGTGGGTAGCACAGTCGCCTCACAGCAAGAAGGTCCTGGGTTCGATCCCCAGATGGGGCGGTCCGGGTCCTTTCTGTGTGCAGTTTGCATGTTCTCCCCGTGTCTGCGTGGGTTTCCTCCGGGGCTCCGGTTTCCTCCCACAGTCCAAAAACATGCAGTCAGGTTAATTGGAGACACTGAATTGCCCTATAAATGAATGGGTGTGTGTATGTGTGTGTGTGTCTGCCCTGCGATGGACTGGCGCCCCATTCAGGGTGGTACTGTGTGCCTTGCACCCATTGAAAATAGGATAGGCTCCAGCACCCCCCCCCCCAACCCTAATTGGATAAGCTGCTAAGAAAGTGAGTGAGTGAGTGAGTGAGTGAGTGAGTGAGATTGAGCACTCCTTACCATTAAAGTCAAGCAGACTTCTTAAAGGTTCTATAGAAACACTACACCACAATCTAAGAAAATTCCAAAAGGGCTAATAGGTCTAGCCAGAAATTAATAAATAACCACATAATTACCCTAACAGTCTCAAAAACATTTATGATACATCACTCTCTTCAGGAGTGATGAGGATGGACGGGATTAGGAAGTTTTTTTAGAAGGTGGGATCAGAAAGGACGTTTGGAGATGGAGATTGTTTGAGCATGTGCAGAAGAGGGATGAGAGTTCTATCAGGAAAAGGTGCTGAGCAGAGGAAGATGGATGCTGGTGGTTAAGGTACTGAACTAGTAATCGAAAGGTCACTGGTCACTGGTTCAAGCCCCACCAATGCCAGGTTGCAACTGTTGGGCCCTTGAGCAAGGCCCTTAACCCTCAATTGCTTAGACAATATATACTGTCACAGTATTGTAAGTCGCTTTGGATAAAAGCGTCTGCTACATGCTGAAAATGTAAATGTGTGACTGAGAAGAAGGACGTTCAGGACAGGGCGAGATGGAGACCAGTGATCCGCTGTGACAACCCCTAATTGTCTTCCAGGCCACCCGAGGAGGATGGGGGTCCCTGCTGAGTCTGGTTCCTCTCAAGGTTTCTCCCTGTCATTTTAAGGGAGTTTTTCTTGCCACAGTCGCCCTCGGCTTGCTCAACAGGGGGTTTTTGGTCTGTCGGTGCTGGATACTCTAGATTGCTTTGAGATAACGTCCATTGTAAAAAGTGCTATACAAATACATTTGACTTGAGTTGAATTGTTTGGATGGAGTGAACGAATTTGACTTATTTGGGACAGACACGGTCTCATTATGTCTGTCAAAGAAACAGGATTTCAGAGTAGCCTAGACAAAATCCTGACTTGAACCCAATGGAGACGCTGTGACAGGACTCGAAACATTCAGTTCAAGTGGAAAATGTGTTCTGTTTTCCCTTGGTGGAATTTTCTCTCGGGTTTCTTCTTATTCTGTCTGCATCTCACCCTGTCCTGATCCTTCTCTATAATACCAACCACCTAAATGTTCTCCCTCACCACATTCATAATGCTTCATCTCCTCAGCACCAGCACCGTTGCTCTATTAAACCCCTCCTCCGCCCTCTCCATTTTCGGCACTCCCAATGCCTTCATAATACCCCTACTACAGTGGACCCTTTACGAACGGTTTACCATACGAACATTCCGAACGATCTTTTTCAACTTAATATACGAACAAATTTCGGATTACGAACAGAAATTCGCGAAACAAGTGACGTCACGAACACGCTAACTCCAACCGTCTCTCTCTCTCTATATATACACTGTAACAAATTTCTGTAGTTTTTACAGTATTACTACTGTAGAATGATAAAATTCTTACTGTAGAACCTGTACACAGCATTTTACTGTAGATCTGCAAAGGATCATGGTCAAGATTCAGTGGTGGGCGAATTCTACAGTAAGCATATTTCTGCTGTGAATCACAATACAGTAAGTTTAAGTATTTTTCTTTTTCTGTCAGTTTAAACAATAATCCGTCTTTGGTAATAGTACAGTTTGCTTTATATCTAACACAAATATTAGTTTTTTTTATCACTCAGACAGAAAGACATCTTTATATCATCAGTAACAGGTACAGAAATTAGAATTACTTGATAATAGTCACCTACTCTTTTAAAACGCTATTAAGACAGAAAGCGAGCTAGCTCGCTAAACATAGAACTAATCGGCCAGTTGATAAACAACTAGCTAATGGTCTAGCCAAAAGTGATACACTAGAGAGCCAGCGTGCATAACATTACCAAAACAGGTAAGAATTTTAAACAGCACATTTTTAATAGTAGAATGTGTTTATTAATGTAATATCTTTAATGGGAGGTTAGGAATTAACAAAACTGTCATAGTCTCCAGTCTTGTATATACATTTCTACAGCAGTAACAGTAATTCCTTGTTTTATCTTTACAGTGCAGGAAAGAAAACTTTAGCCCAAGATGTGGATTCTAGCAAATGTAAAACAAAGCACTTACACATTTTTATGGTTTTGTTTAGAACAAAAATATGAATTTATTTATTTAATTATCTATGTATTTTCAAAAACATGTTTTAAAATGTTGAAATTCAATAAATGATTTTTTTGTTACAAAGTGTCTTAATTTTTACAATGTATAGTTATTTTTCGAATATTATTTTAGTGTTAAATGCTGTAATGCCTTTAAAGTAATCTGATATTTGCTGTAATTAAAAGACTGCATTACTGTGATAACAATTACAGTAAAGTGATTACTGCTGTAATAGGTTACAGTAATGTGAAATTACTGTAATAAGAGCTACAGTACTGTGATTATTACTGTAATAAATATTACAGTACTTTATAGTTACTGTAATTAAATTTGCAGTATGTGTACTGTAAAATTTATTACAGCAACTTACCGGCTAATTGCTGCCAGCAAGTTACTGTACATTTCACAGTCTCCTTTTTACAGTGTATTTACATAGTGAGCGAACACTCGGACAGCGGACAGTGTTTTTTCAGTGTTTTCCTTATATTTTGTAAAATTCTACTGTATATTAAAATGTCCCCAAAGAAGGTTCAGAGGAAGCGCAGTGTTGAGAAAATGAAAAAATCACTATTCGTTGTTGTATAATTACTCCTGCCAGTAGCTGTCAATGTGTATCAGACAGAGGGGACAGTGAGTGAGAGAGAAGAAGGAATTCGGCTCAGTAAAGTATTCTTTCTTTCGTTCAATTACACCTACAAAATACAACACTACTGAAATAAAGAAGGAGATAATAGAGAAATATGAGAGTTATTGGGTGTGTTCGAAAAGCTAGCTCTCTCTCTACATAGGCAGCATTTTACATCATCATGTGCGCGCTCCCGAGAATGAGGCTGTTCGAAATCCTAGATGCCTTAAAATCCTCACTTCTGAGGCATCTTAATATTTCAGTGTTATTTTGGCTCAAGAACGAGTGAGCATCCGACGCTGCCTTAGTGGTCAAGGCAATCCCAGCATTCATTGCGGGTCGGGTGCTCTTCTCTCACAGAAAAATAAACATGGCTGACGGTGCAGACAAACGAATGGAGTTATTTTCAAATGTAAATAAAATATTACTGATTTTTAACTTGTATAAACTTGTACCGAGTGTTTTTATTTGCAAGTTCGGGCTTGTCAGGAAATTTAACTGTTATCGGTACATGAAGGAAGATTATTGACGTTAGCGTGCTGTGCTACCTCAGTTTATTGGTTTTAATGGCAAGATGCTAAATGCTAAATGCGAAACCCGATGGAATCGCTGTCTAAGTAGCTCGTTCGAATAACCTGCCTTATAAGTCACTGACTTATTAGAATCCTCTCTACTGAGGCAGCTGCCTATGTAGACAGTAAGACAGCAAGGCAGCTCACTAGGTTTTCGAACACACCCATTGTTGTTTCTGGTAGATACATTTTATATAAAAAGAAGGAAATGTATTATGGTGTATAATACAGCACACGTACTTTACTGAAATGTGATGTGTGTTTTTTATGTACAGTACTACTGTCAGGAATCGCTCTAACACAGTACAGAGCCTTGCTTTAGAGGACTCCATTTCCCAGGAGACCCTGCAGGATCATGTGACCTCTGACAGGCAGCTGGCAACCTATCAAAGATCAGTATCACCTGATTTCTAATCAAGCACACCTGTGCTATAGTTTATTGTAACCATTGCCTTTGTTCCGTCTGGTGCGAAGTATCGTCTCTGTGTTTCAGTGCATACCGAGCGTTTTGGATAATATTTGTGCTTTCTGGTTTTTTGACTTTTTGCTTTCGTTTGACCTTGTCTTTGGATTTCCCGTTATCGGCTGTTGTGTATTTGGATTTTGACCTTGTGCTTGTATTTTTGACTACGATTCTGGACAGTGATTTCAATAAACCGTTTTGCGTCTTCTGCGAGCGTCCTTCCTTGATACGAGTATCACAACTACTGTGTATTGTTTATTATTGTTTATTACAGGAATGTCTATTCTATAATTTAAGATTTAAGTGGGAAATATACTTGTATTTATAACAAAAAAAAACATTTAAGACATTAGAAAGGTTTTGGTAAGGGGGGGTTTGGGAGGTCTGGCACAGATTAATTCTATTTACATTATTTCTTATGAGAAAAATAGGTTTAACTAACGAATATTTTGACTTAAGAACAGCCCTTTGGAACCAATTAAATTCGTATGTCAAGGGTCTACTGTACTACTAGTACTACTACTAATAATAATAATAATAATAATACAAAGTGAATTTTAGAGAAAAGGACACAACAAAGCTAAGACACAGAGAAAGAAGATTAATGTGCAGTAAAAAGGAAAATTTTAGTTGAACTTTGAAGGAAGTTTGTTTGTTTATTAGGATTTTAACGTCATGTTTTACACTTTGGTTACATTCATGACATGAACGGTAGTTACTCATTACTTGCTCTACTAACCAGGGTCCTTACACAGCACTAAAGACCATGCCCCTCTGTTATCAGTCCAGTCTTTACCCACCCAGCAGACTAGTGGCCAGTTGTGTCTGCTGCACTGTCTGCACTGCTGATTGTGCCTGCTAATGCCAAGTTCACACTACACGACATTCCAAGTGGTCAGGTCGCTGTACAGTACACGACCGGATCTCTTGTAATCGGGAGTCTTTTGAGTCGGTTGTGGCTTTCACACTACACGACTGATCGGTGATGGGAGATTTCACACTACACCATCTATCACCAACTGGAATCGCAGGCGAGCTTCTCTGCTCTCCCAAACTACGTTTTGTCACAAAAACAAACGTGAGAAGTGACGAGGGGTTAAATGATACCACGTCCAAACATGCACGTCAACAAGTAGCGAGCGATCAAAGTTTGTGCGCTGATGTGCAGCGTAAAATCAAAGAGGAAAAATAAATGAATCTGAGTGGACTTGGCTACATGAACAGCAGGGATTGTTCTGTAGGAAGTTGGAGGTTAATAAAAAAATGTTTTTTGCAATACAGCGTGGGTATTATGTTTTGTAGAGAATGATAAGGTCAGAAATACTTTAAAGCCTGTGTGTGCTGATGTATTCTGATATAAACTATATTATGCTCCTGTCCCACCTTTTTACAACTTCCCCCCTGCATTTCCCCTTACACCGTATCTTGTGTTCTCATTGGCTGTTCGACATAGCACTCACTACCAGTCCGGCAACTCAGATTTAGATATTTGACGAGCTAAAAATCTCGCTCGGATCGAGTTGTTGGGTAGTTCACACATAGCGATTGAGAGTCGAGTTCGATCGCCGAGCGAACGCAGAGTTGCTCCCGAGCCGGCAAATCTAGCGCCGACCAGTCGCCCAGCGAAAATCAGGGCAAAAATCGTGTAGTGTGAACTAGGCATGAGGGGCACCAGCCAGCTGGTAGCAGAGCTGAGACTTGAACTCGGAACATCAAGGTTTCTAATTATTTTGACAGGATTGACAGGTACCAATTGTCTCTTCCATCTCTGATCTGAAATCCAGAGGAATCAGAAAGGATTTTATATTCAGTGCTTTTATAAAGCTCACTGCTGTTTTTCTTTCTCTTCCTGCCTCCTTTTGTCTCGGCTCGTCACCGCTACCCACGTTTTGGCTCAGCGCTGGACTTTGCGCCTCATTAAAGATTGGCACAGCGATCATACCTTTTTACTCGTTAAGGGTTTTGTCCAGGTCTGCCCACCGCGCCTCATTAAAAACACACACACACACACACACACACCGGTGTGTACCTGATGTGTTTATTGTTGGTGTGGCTCTGCAGGCTCCCTGCTGCTGTAGCTGTGCTGAGTGCAGAAGACCGTTAGCTCAGTACTGATTCGGATCTGCAATGCCCCATTGTTACTGATGAAAACTAGCTTCATATCCCATCATGCCTTGCTTCTCACCCACATTAGCGAAGCAAAAATCTTAAGCTGTATATAGTCTTACACAGTAGTCTCTCTATATAGTCTTTTCTAATGGTCACGGTGAGTCAGATTCACTGGGTCAAAGTGACCACGGACAGGTCTCCAGTCCATCACAGGTCAAACACATACACACACACACACACACACACACACACAATGATACCTAGGGTGACTTTAGTATCTCCAGGTAACCTGACTGTGTGTCTTTGTACTGTGGGAGGAAACTGGAGCACCCATAGGAAACCCACGCAAACACGGGGAGAGAACATGCAAACTCTTCCATTCCCAGATCACACTTGGGAATTGAACCCAGGACCTTCTTTCTGTGAGGCGACATAGCTACCCAACAAGCCATTGCGCCATCCAAATATTAAATGTCCTGGTCAAGGGTTTAATATTTTTGGTGTGGTTCAGTCTGAACCCTTGACTTTAAGGTCATTAGTCCACTATATTAATCATTAAGACACCACATCCTGTTAACTGTAGTGTGTGTGTGTGTGTGTGTGTGTGTGTGTGTGTGTGTGTGTGTTAGCTGTTGTGAAACAGAAGCCTGAACTGACAGTGTACAGTGATAGAGGTTTGGGACAAGAGATGATAAGATAATAAGCCGTGTGTGTGTGTAGCTTGTGTATTTACACTTCTCTTTGTTCAAGAGGAACAGATACCCTGGGATGAATTGGACACAAGATCACTGAGATACAGTCATGGACAAAAATCCAGAGACCCAGCCTTTGGTTTTTGGTCACTACTTTGTGCTCTAAACACAAGTCAGTCTTCAGATTTCATGATGTAATGCATACAGTTAGGGTATTTAGAGCCAGAGGCAGCAAATCAACCTCAAAACATTAGTGACCTTCAGAGGAACTGTGTTCTTTTCTTTGTAAACTGGTCACTTTCCTCCAGGTAAACTGGTCACTTTCCTCCATGTAATCTGGTCACTGTCATTCATGTAAACTGGTCACTCTCCTCTATGTAAACCGGTCACTTTTCTCTATATAAACTGGTCACTTTCATTCATGTAAACTGGTCACTCTCCTCTATGTAAACCGGTCACTTTTCTCTATATAAACTGGTCACTTTCATTCATGTAAACTGGTCACTCTCCTCTATGTAAACTGGTCACTCTCCTCTATGTAAACTGGTCACTCTCCTCTATGTAAACCGGTCACTTTTCTCTATGTAAACTGGTCACTTTCATTCATGTAAACTGGTCACATTTCTCCATGTAAACTGGTCACTCTCCTCTATGTAAACCGGTCACTTTTCTCTATATAAACTGGTCACTTTCATTCATGTAAACTGGTCACTCTCCTCTATGTAAACCAGTCACTTTTCTCTATGTAAACTGGTCACTTTCATTCATGTAAACTGGTCACATTTCTCCATGTAAACTGGTCACTCTCCTCTATGTAAACCGGTCACTTTTCTCTATGTAAACTGGTCACTTTCATTCATGTAAACTGGTCACTGTCATTCATGTAAACTGGTCACTTTCATTCATGTAAACTGGTCACTTTCATTCATGTAAACTGGTCACTGTCATTCATGTAAACTGGTCACTTTCATTCATGTAAACTGGTCACTGTCATTCATGTAAACTGGTCACTTTCATTCATGTAAACTGGTCACTGTCATTCATGTAAACTGGTCACTTTCATTCAGGTAAACTGGTCACTTTCCTCCATGTATACTGGTCACTTTTCTCCATGTAAACCGGTCACTTTCCTCTATGTGAACTGGTTACTTTCCTCCATGTAAACTAGTCACTTTCCTCCATGTATACTGGTCACTGTCATTCATGTAAACTGGTCACTTTCATTCATGTAAACTGGTCACTTTCCTCCATGTAAACTGGTCACTTTTCTCCATGTAAACCGGTCACTCTCCTCTATGTGAACTGGTTACTTTCCTCCATGTAAACTAGTCACTTTCCTCCATGTATACTGGTCACTGTCATTCATGTAAACTGGTCACTTTCATTCATGTAAACTGGTCACTTTCCTCCATGTAAACTGGTCACTTTTCTCCATGTAAACCGGTCACTCTCCTCTATGTGAACTGGTCATTTTCCTCCATGTAAACTGGTCACTGTCATTCATGTAAACTGGTCACTCTCCTCTATGTAAACTGGTCACTTTTCTCTATGTAAACCGGTCACTTTCATTCATGTAAACTGGTCACTTTCATTCATGTAAACTGGTCACTGTCATTTATGTAAACTGATCACTTTCATTCATGTAAACTGGTCACTTTCATTCATGTAAACTGGTCACTGTCATTCATGTAAACTGAACACTTTCATTCATGTAAACTGGTCACTGTCATTCATGTAAACTGGTCACTTTCATTCATGTAAACTGGTCACTTTCATTCATGTAATCTGGTCACTCTCCTCCATGTAAACTGGTCACTTTAGTTCATGTAAACTGGTCACATTTCTCCATGTAAACTGGTCACTCTCCTCTATGTAAACCGGTCACTTTTCTCTATGTAAACTGGTCACTGTCATTCATGTAAACTGGTCACTTTCATTCATGTAAACTGGTCACTGTCATTCATGTAAACTGGTCACTTTCATTCATGTAAACTGGTCACTGTCATTCATGTAAACTGGTCACTTTCATTCATGTAAACTGGTCACTGTCATTCATGTAAACTGGTCACTTTCATTCAGGTAAACTGGTCACTTTCCTCCATGTATACTGGTCACTTTTCTCCATGTAAACCGGTCACTCTCCTCTATGTGAACTGGTTACTTTCCTCCATGTAAACTGGTCACTTTCCTCCATGTATACTGGTCACTGTCATTCATGTAAACTGGTCACTTTCATTCATGTAAACTGGTCACTTTCCTCCATGTAAACTGGTCACTTTTCTCCATGTAAACCGGTCACTCTCCTCTATGTGAACTGGTCATTTTCCTCCATGTAAACTGGTCACTGTCATTCATGTAAACTGGTCACTCTCCTCTATGTAAACTGGTCACTTTTCTCTATGTAAACCGGTCACTTTCATTCATGTAAACTGGTCACTTTCATTCATGTAAACTGGTCACTGTCATTTATGTAAACTGGTCACTTTCATTCATGTAAACTGGTCACTTTCATTCATGTAAACTGGTCACTGTCATTTATGTAAACTGGTCACTTTCATTCATGTAAACTGGTCACTTTCATTCATGTAAACTGGTCACTGTCATTTATGTAAACTGAACACTTTCATTCATGTAAACTGGTCACTGTCATTCATGTAAACTGGTCACTTTCATTCATGTAAACTGGTCACTTTCATTCATGTAAACTGGTCACTTTCATTCATGTAATCTGGTCACTCTCCTCCATGTAAACTGGTCACTTTAGTTTATGTAAACTGGTCACATTTCTCCATGTAAACTGGTCACTCTCCTCTATGTAAACCGGTCACTTTTCTCTATGTAAACTTTACATATGTTCACTTTACATGAATGAAAGTGACCAGTTTACATAAATGAAAGTGACCTTTCATTTATGTAAACTGGTCACTTTCATTCATGTAAACTGGTCACTTTCATTCATGTAAACTGGTCACTTTCATTCATGTAAACTGGTCACTTTTCTCCATGTATACTGGTCACTTTCATTTATGTAAACTGGTCACTTTATTCCATGTAAACTGGTCACTTTTCTCCATGTATACTGGTCACTTTCCCCTGTGTAAACTGGTCACTTTCCTCCATGTAAACTGGTCACTTTCATTTATGTAAACTGGTCACTTTATTCCATGTAAACTGGTCATTTTCCTCTATGTAAACCGGTCACTCTCCTCCATGTAAACCGGTCACTCTCCTCTATGTAAACTGGTCACTCTCCTCCATGTAAACTGGTCGCTTTCCCCTGTGTAAACTGGTCACTTTACTCCAGGTAAACTGGTCACTTTCTTGCACGTAAACTGGTCAATTTACTCCAGGTAAACTGGTCACTTTCTTGCACGTAAACTGGTCAGTTTACTCCAGGTAAACTGGTCACTTTCTTGCACGTAAACTGGTCAATTTCCTCCATGTAAACTGGTCACTCTCCTCTATGTAAACTGGTCACTTTTCTCTATGTAAACCGGTCACTTTCATTCATGTAAACTGGTCACTTTCATTCATGTAAACTGGTCACTGTCATTTATGTAAACTGGTCACTTTCATTCATGTAAACTGGTCACTTTCATCCATGTAAACTGGTCACTGTCATTTATGTAAACTGAACACTTTCATTCATGTAAACTGGTCACTGTCATTCATGTAAACTGGTCACTTTCATTCATGTAAACTGGTCACTTTCATTCATGTAAACTGGTCACTTTCATTCATGTAATCTGGTCACTCTCCTCCATGTAAACTGGTCACTTTAGTTTATGTAAACTGGTCACATTTCTCCATGTAAACTGGTCACTCTCCTCTATGTAAACCGGTCACTTTTCTCTATGTAAACTTTACATATGTTCACTTTACATGAATGAAAGTGACCAGTTTACATAAATGAAAGTGACCTTTCATTTATGTAAACTGGTCACTTTCATTCATGTAAACTGGTCACTTTCATTCATGTAAACTGGTCACTTTCATTCATGTAAACTGGTCACTTTTCTCCATGTATACTGGTCACTTTCATTTATGTAAACTGGTCACTTTATTCCATGTAAACTGGTCACTTTTCTCCATGTATACTGGTCACTTTCCCCTGTGTAAACTGGTCACTTTCCTCCATGTAAACTGGTCACTTTCATTTATGTAAACTGGTCACTTTATTCCATGTAAACTGGTCACTTTCCTCTATGTAAACCGGTCACTCTCCTCCATGTAAACCGGTCACTCTCCTCTATGTAAACTGGTCACTCTCCTCCATGTAAACTGGTCGCTTTCCCCTGTGTAAACTGGTCACTTTACTCCAGGTAAACTGGTCACTTTCTTGCACGTAAACTGGTCAATTTACTCCAGGTAAACTGGTCACTTTCTTGCACGTAAACTGGTCAGTTTACTCCAGGTAAACTGGTCACTTTCTTGCACGTAAACTGGTCAATTTCCTCCATGTAAACTGGTCACTTTCCTCCGTATAAACTGGTCACTTTCCTCCATGTAAACTGGTCATTTTCCTCCATATAAACTGGTCACTTTCCTCCATGTAAACTGGTCACTTTCCTCCGTATAAACTGGTCACTTTCCTCCAAATAAACTGGTCACTTTCCTCCATGTAAACAGGTCACACTCCTCCATGTAAACTGGTCACTTTAGTCCATGTAAACTCGTCACTTTTCTCCACGTAAACTGGTCACTTTCCTCCACGTAAACTGGTCACTCACCTCCATGTAAACTGGTTGTACTGGTGTAATTTCTTGCAGCATCACATGATTGGAATCCAATTATTTTCTTACAGTTTTAAGATGAGGTCGATCATTCTGTCCAGTCCATTTCTGGAGCTTTGTGTGGAATTAATTCACATTTGACTTTTTTTGTTTTGTTCCAATGCAAACAATAGAAATGAACACTTGAGCACCAGCGCATTTGTAATCGCAGCAGTGTTCTGAAGTGCAGGGGTGCCAATATTCTGGTTATTACGGTAACTGTGGTACAGATGAACACGTTCGAGCAGGACCGATTCTTTGGAGAGAAGAAGATGCATGATGCAAAAGCTCTACTGCAAACATTAGATCAAGCACAAAGCCATGCAATTAATATAGACAAACACTGACTGTAGAGGGACTAGAACTGAAAACCTTGGTGACTTTCCACATTTAATTAACAGTTCATTTATTTTCTCTTCAGGTCCGAGAGGATTTACCGTCAATTCAATCACGAACAAGATGAAATGAAATAGAATTCCTCCAGGACCAACTGCATTATAATAACTACACAACATCAAGAAATAGATAAATGTACCAACAACACAACAAACACCAACAACCCAACAAACACCAGTACCAACAACCCAGTACAGACACCAACAACAAACACCAGTACCAACTGCATTATAATAACTACACAACATCAAGACATAGATAAATGTACCAACAACACAACAAACACCAACAACCCAGTACAGACACCAACAACAAACACCAGTACCAACTGCATTATAATAACTACACAACATCAAGACATAGATAAATATACCTACAACACAACATAAAGAACAAACAACCCAGTACATACACCAATAACACAACAAACACCAGTACCAACTGCATTATAATAACTGCACAACATGAAGACATAGATAAATGTACCAACAACACAACAAACACCAGTACCAACAACCCAGTACACACACCAATAACATGACAAACACCAGTACAAACACCAACACAACAAACACCAGTACAAACACCAACAACACAACAAACACCAGTACAAACATCACAGTAAATACACCAACAACACAACAAACACCAGTACAAACACCAACAACACAACAAACACCGATACAAACAACACAGTAAATACACAAACATCACAGTAAATACACCAACAGCACAACAAACACCAGTACAAACACCAACAACACAACAAACACCAGTACAAACAACACAGCAAATACACAAACAACACAAAAAACACAAGTACAAACAACACAAAAAACACAAGTACAAACAACACAAAAAACACCAGTACAAACAACACAGTAAATACACATACAACACTTCAAACACCAGTACAAACAACACAGTAAATACACATACAACACAACAAACACCAGTACAAACAACACAGAAAATACACAAACAACACAACAAACACCAGTACAAACAACACAGAAAATACACAAACACCAGTACAAACAACACAGTAAATACACATACAACACAACAAACACCAGTACAAACACCAACAATACAACAAACACAAGTACAAACAACACAGTAAATACACATACAACACAACAAACACCAGTACAAACACCAACAACACAACAAACACCAGTACAAACAACACAGTAAATACACATACAACACAACAAACACCAGTACAAACAACACAGTCAATACACATACAACACAACAAACACCAGTACAAACAACACAGAAAATACACAAACAACACAACAAACACCAGTACAAACAACACAGTAAATACACATACAACACAACAAACACCAGTACAAACACAGTAAATACACAAACAACACAACAAACACTAGTACAAACAACACAGTAAATACACAAACAACACAACAAACACAAGTACAAACAACACAACAAACACCAGTACCAACAACACAACAAACACCAGTACACACAACACAACAAACACAAGTACAAACAACACAACATACACAGTACAAACACCAGTACAAACAGCACAACAAACACCAGTACACACAACACAGTGAATACACCAACAACACAACAAACACCAGTACAAACACCAGTACAAACAAAACAACAAACACTAGTACCAACAACACAGTAAATGCATCAACAGCACAACAAATACCAGTACAAACACCAACACAACAAACACCAGTTCAAACACCAGCAACACAATAGACACTAGTACAAACACCAACCACACACCAAACTTCAGTACAAACAAAACAACAAACACTAGTACCAACAACACAGTAAATGCACCAACAGCACAACAAACACTAGTACAAACACCAGCAACACAATAAACACTAGTACAAACACCAACCACACACCAGTACAAAGAGCACAACAAACACCAGTACAAAGAACACAACAAACACCAGTACAAAGAACACAACAAACACCAGCAACACAATAGACACTAGTACAAACACCAACCACACAACAAACACCAGTACAAAGAATACAACAAACACCAGCAACACAATATACACTAGTACAAACACCAACCACACAACAAACACCAGTACAAAGAACACAACAAACACCAGCAACACAATAGACACTAGTACAAACACCAACCACACAACAAACACCAGTACAAAAAACACAACAAACACCAGCAACACAATAGACACTAGTACAAACACCAACCACACAACAAACACCAGTACAAAGAACACAACAAACACCAGCAACACAATAGACACTAGTACAAACACCAACCACACAACAAACACCAGTACAAAGAACACAACAAACACCAGTACAATCAACACAGTATTTTCTATAATTGTTTTGTGGCTGTATAATTAAGAAATGGTTTTCTGGTTCTGGTTCAGATATTCCTGGTACCTGCAGACCATAAAGCACCTCTTACACCTGCTGCTCCTCTCCTGTCTGATGGATGTAGTTCAGTCTTTTGTGAGAGAGAGAGTGTGTGTGTGTGTGTGTGTGTGTGTGTGTGTAGATGCAGTACACAGCTGGTATCTCTCTTAACACAGTTCACTTCAGAATGTACAGTGCAGACTGTTTGTTTCCCCCAGACTTCCCCTTTCTACAAATAAACGAGCGTTTTTAATTAAGCGAGAGAGCCTCGAACCATCCACACAGCTGTGTACTCACACCAGCAGCGACAGACAGTGGCGGGAGTCTTCCCTGGGTATTAGCATACCTATTTTCGGCACAGTCTGGCCTGATTCTGGTTAGGTTTGCTGTCTGGTACTTGTCATCGCCTCACTTGGTCAGAAATCTGTCTGTATATGCAGTGAATTCGGTTCATTTTGAAACATTTTGTGTATATATACAGTGTATCACAAAAGTGAGTACACCCCTCACATTTCTGCAGATATTTAAGTATATCTTTTCATGGGACAACACTGACAAAATGACACTTTGACACAATGAAAAGTAGTCTGTGTGCAGCTTATATAACAGTGTAAATTTATTCTTCCCTCAAAATAACTCAATATACAGCCATTAATGTCTAAACCACCGGCAACAAAAGTGAGTACACCCCTAAGAGACTACACCCCTAAATGTCCAAATTGAGCACTGCTTGTCATTTTCCCTCCAAAATGTCATGTGACTCGTTAGTGTTACTAGGTCTCAGGTGTGCATAGGGAGCAGGTGTGTTCAATTTAGTAGTACAGCTCTCACACTCTCTCATACTGGTCACTGAAAGTTCCAACATGGCACCTCATGGCAAAGAACTCTCTGAGGATCTTAAAAGACGAATTGTTGTGCTACATGAAGATGGCCAAGGCTACAAGAAGATTGCCAACACCCTGAAACTGAGCTGCAGCACAGTGGCCAAGATCATCCAGCGTTTTAAAAGAGCAGGGTCCACTCAGAACAGACCTCGCGTTGGTCGTCCAAAGAAGCTGAGTGCACGTGCTCAGCGTCACATCCAACTGCTGTCTTTGAAAGATAGGCACAGGAGTGCTGTCTGCATTGCTGCAGAGATTAAAAAGGTGGGGGGTCAGCCTGTCAGTGCTCAGACCATACGCCACACACTACATCAAATTGGTCTGCATGGCTGTCACCCCAGAAGGAAGCCTCTTCTGAAGTCTCTACACAAGAAAGCCCGCAAACAGTTTGCTGAAGACATGTCAACAAAAGACATGGATTACTGGAACCATGTCCTATGGTCTGATGAGACCAAGATTAATTTGTTTGGTTCAGATGGTCTCAAGCATGTGTGGCAGCAATCAGGTGAGGAGTACAAAGATAAGTGTGTCATGCCTACAGTCAAGCATGGTGGTGGGAATGCCATGGTCTGGGGCTGCATGAGTGCAGCAGGTGTTGGGGAGTTACATTTCATTGAGGGACACATGAACTCCAATATGTACTGTGAAATACTGAAGCAGAGCATGATCCCCTCCCTCCGGAAACTGGGTCGCAGGGCAGTGTTCCAGCATGATAATGACCCCAAACACACCTCTAAGACAACCACTGCTTTATTGAAGAGGCTGAGGGTAAAGGTGATGGACTGGCCAAGCATGTCTCCAGACCTAAACCCAATAGAACATCTTTGGGGCATCCTCAAGCGGAAGGTGGAGGAGCGCAAAGTCTCGAATATCCGCCAGCTCCGTGATGTCGTCATGGAGGAGTGGAAAAGCATTCCAGTGGCAACCTATGAAGCTCTGGTAAACTCCATGCCCAGGAGAGTTAAGGCAGTTCTGGGAAATAATGGTGGCCACACAAAATATTGACACTTCAGGAACTTTCACTAAGGGGTGTACTCACTTTTGTTGCCGGTGGTTTAGACATTAATGGCTGTATATTGAGTTATTTTGAGGGAAGAATAAATTTACACTGTTATATAAGCTGCACACAGACTACTTTTCATTGTGTCAAAGTGTCATTTTGTCAGTGTTGTCCCATGAAAAGATATACTTCAATATCTGCAGAAATGTGAGGGGTGTACTCACTTTTGTGATACACTGTATATAGTGATGCACTTTTGATTTTTATTGGATGTAAATGCCATTTTTTAAGCATTTTCTTACCTTTTTCCTCCCTTTAAGCATATCCGAATACCCAATTGCATCATGCTCTAATGATGCCATCCCCACCTTGATTGAGGAGAGCGAGACTGACACACCCCCTCTGACATGTGTGCAGTACTGACTGCATCTTTTTACCTGCACAAGGCGAGTTCATATGTGGATCAGCTTTGTGTACGGAGAGCCACAGCAAACGCTAGTACACACTACCCAGTAAACACATCAACAACACAACAAACACCAGTACAAACAAAACAACAAACACTAGTACAAACACCAACCACACAACAAACACCAGTACCAACAAAATCCAAAAACAGTCCAAAAACCTGCAGTCAGGTTAATTGGAGACACTGAATTGCCCTATTAGTGAATGGGTGCATGTGTATGTGTGTGTGTGTCTTCCTTGCGATGGACTGGCGTCCCGTCCAGGGTGTTACTGTGTGCCTTGCGCCCATTGAAAAGCTGGGATAGGCTCCAGCACCTTCCCCCCGCGACCCTGATTGGATAAGCTGATAAGAAAATGAATGAATGAGTGAATAATTGTTATATCATTGATTTATTAGAAATGTTAGCTGTGTTAACTGTTGTGGCTGAAAAACATGAATTCAATAATTAGAAGGGGCGTCCCAATACTTGTGTCCATATAGTGTATAACGTTTGTAGTTTGTGACCATGTTTAGCATGTGGAAAGGTTTTTTTCTTCCATATGGAGGAGCATCTGTGACAGTGAGTGTCATTTATTAAGTGTCATTTTATCACCATGAGCTGGTGCATGTTGTTGGTCAATACGTTGTTTATACTGTAAGAGGTGCATCTACAAGAGCACATGTTTATGGTCCTCTTCTTCTGCGTATGACAGAACTGACCCGGCTCAGTTCTTCCTTTTATGAGGTAGTTTTAATGGCCCAAATTTATTCATTTTGATTTAATTTCACTGTCAGGGTAGTGATTCATGCTGTGGCTTTAAGTCTTCTTATGATGTACAGACTTTTTATTAAAATAGTAACCCTTGTGTTGTCTCCAGGGTCAAAATGAGCCACCATTGTGATTATGAGCAGATAATACACTATATTGTTAATCTTTTAGCCTGAGATTTGACCTTTACTAGAGTGACCCTGGTTATTTACAAAGTCTGTGATGAATTACAGGTTGTTTCTTTGTGCAATATGGCCTTATTTTAGGGGTTAAAAGTAAAGACAGGTCTTTTTGACCCCTAGGACAAGGGGTATACAGAATTACAGACTACACAAGGGGTAAAGGGTAACATTTTAGCATTTTAGCAGGTGTTTAGCAGACACTTTTATCCAAAGTGACTTAAAGAATACAGTCTAAGCAATTAAGGCTTGCTCAAGGGCCCAACAGCAGCAACCTGGCAGTGGTGGGGTTTGAACCACAATCTTCTGATTACTAGGCCAGTACCTTAACCGCTAGGCTACAACTGCCCCAGTTTTATAAGATTATAGTGGGTCAAATAACTTTGGGACATGCTCTTAATTCCTTGTTAGTGACTATAATTGAGTATATCTGGTGACTTCTCTGTGCCCACATAGGTAGCACTATAGCTCTAATCTGTACAAAAATCCTTCAGAAACTGTCACCTTGTACTAGGTGACAGTCTATGACACTCCTACCTAGTTGGTTCACCTTGTAGATGTAAAGTCAGTCGACGGTCGCTCATCTTTTGCTGCTGTTTGAGTTGGTCATCTTCTAGACCTTCATCAGTGGTCACAGGACGCTGCCCACGGGGCGCTGTTGGCTGGATGTTTTTGGTTGGTGGACTATTCTCAGTTGACGCCAGTCCAATGCAGGGCACACACACATACACACATACATACACACACACACACATTCACTTATAGGGCAAGTCAGTGTCTCCAATTAACCTGACTGCATGTTTTTGGACTGTGGGAGGAAACCGGAGCTTCTGGAGGAAAACCACGCAGACACGGGGAGAACATGCAAACTCTGTACAGAAAGGACCCAGACCACCCGATCGAACCCAGGACCTTTTTGCTGTGAGGCGACAGTACTACCCACCGTGCAGCCCAGATGTAATTCATTACCATCAAAAACAGAATTCACAGCTGCCGTCCACAGTCAGGAAAGCTTTACGTCACCATGAGCTCAGAGGATGAGTAAATAAATTAATAAATGAATGAATAAATGAATGATTCCTTTCGGCTGCTCATGTTAGGAGTCACCATAGTGGATCATATTTGATTCGGCACAGTTTTTACACCTGATGCCCCTCCTGACTCAACCATCCCATTTATCCGGGCTTGGGACCTGCACTAAGGGTGCTCTGATGTGTCCCGCTAATGGCTAGGTTCAAGTAATGCCTTGCAGCATCTGTATTTGTGAGCTCAGAGTGGGATTCGAACCCCTGAAACTCTCAGACATTGCCATTTCCAACAGTATGGCTCACACGGGCTCACACAATGACCAAAAGGATGTTTAAAGAAAAGATGAGGCATTTGAACCCAACAACACTGTACTTACTGTGGTAGTATTATTGTATGGAGCTGTGTTGCTGGTAGTGAAACTGGTGCTTTGCAAAAAGTAGACTGAATGATGGAATGATTTTTATTAAAGTCTAATCTAAGGTTTGTGTTTAGCGAATTTTTTTATTTGCGTATCATATGAAATATGAGGCACAATATGCAAGATGAGGCGTCCTAGCAATCTGCTGACAATGTTTGATGTGTGTGTTTACATATTGAGAGCATTTTGTCCCTTTGTGGATTCCATAATCAATATAAAAGTGTCGCTTCTCTACACATGTGATCATCTCTGTGCTACTCCCGGTAGTTTGTCTATGTAAAGTTTATCTCTTACTTTATAAAGTCAGCAAACTCTAAAGACACTCGGTTACACTTGCAATCGGTCAAACAAAATGTCCAAGATGTCGAAGTGTAAAGCAGAGCTGCGAACTCGACTTGAGTAACTGTGAATTTTCTATGTTTATATATAGTGTTCCTTTTGTATTATTTAATTAGATGTATGTTGACACCTGCACCAAGAGAAATTCCTTGTACATCTGGTAAAGATTCTGATTCTGACTTGATTTAATGCAGGCGGTCAGGGGTTAAGGACCTTGCTGAATTGGGCACTCAGGTGGCGCACTATGGTGCTCGAGTTTGAATCTCAGCAGGGTCACCCACTTGACCGGATGTCCACTCAAACAGAGTTGGCTGTGATTGAGAAAGAGAAGGTCAGATGCGGTTTCTTCACACTTGTGCCACCATATGATCTCCGGGACTGGTCTAGGCACCTATACGAGTTGCGGAGAGTCATGTGGAGTCTAGTTTGGCTTTCTGCATGTGATGCAACACTGACAGGGGATAAAAAGCGGCCTCAGATTGGACACAGAGGTATCAGAGAGGGCATGTGGTGATCCGGCTCTCCTTGATCAGGTCAAAGGTTGTGCAAGCAGATTCACAATCGGGAATTGGAAATAATTAAATTGGAAGATTGAGGGGGGGAATCCAAAAGATGAGACCAGTATCTTAACTAGGGCTGGCACCGATCCGATACTCTGTATCGGTATCGATCCGATATTGGCCCAAATCACTGGATCGGATATCTGAAGGAAAAAAAAAAGTGTAATCCGATTTGATACTGTCGCTTAATGTAAATAACACTTAATGTAAATAAGGCCATTTAGAAATGAAAACACACTGATCTACTTAAACTTTTAGCATTTGAAAAGAATCATCTACTACTGCCACAACTAAAAATACTATTTAAACACAATAAAAATTGCTTTATAAATGATAAATCTCTCACCTGAGATAAAGAAAACCTATCTTGTCCCGGCTTGGAGATCTCTCACATCCTCAACCATTAGTCCATTAGTGTTATGAAATAAAACAAACTACACCGTTTCCCGTTTAGCCACAGACGTCCTCTTCAAAATCCAGCAGGGTTTAATCATCTAAAAACATGACAGAACTTTAACGGAAAATCTCAACCAAACTCTGCGTCAATTCTAATTGGTCCATCGCTTTTGATTGACATCCACATCTTACAATTATAGACACTTGGGACGACACACCGTAAAGCGAGATGTGATCATACTGTTAACATTTTATAATGTTTTTGTACAGTTCAAACTCAGAGGTCACCTGTGAAAACTTGCACATCTACATTTGTTTATTTTTTTATTATTTAATTATTTTATTTTTATTGTTTATAAATAATATTTTCTTATTATTTATTTATTTTATTTTTTTCTGCCTCTTCAAGGTGTAGACTTGAGTGTTGACAGATCTAGAATTTTATATTGAAATGATAATTTAATTGTTAAATACAGATAAAGTTGCACTTTTAAATGTTTGTACGGTGCTCTTAAACAAGCCAAAACTGATGCTAAATGTTCTGTGTGTAACAGTTATAATTGTGATGTTGTAGGTTCTGTATTTATTCATTTAGAGTATTTGTTTCACAGTCTGAGCATTGTTATTTAGATAGCTCCTTTAACCATGGTGCATTGAGACATGTATTATTACTGCTTAGTTGTTTGAGAGGAGAAATGACGGTATCGGATTGGTATCGGTATCTGCAGATACTCAATTTGCAGTATCGGTATCGGACATAAAAAAGTGGTATTGAGCCAGCCCTAATCTTAACCACCGGGCTCCCGCTGCACTCGTGATATACAGGTCCCTACAGTGTATGTAAACCTTTGACCTCATTCATTTGGTATTTCATGCCCACGGCATTTGTTAAACATTATTAACTTTCCTAATTCCCACTACATTTAGAACTAAAATGAACACTGAACGTTGACCTTACCACTATATCAGTAGCTCTCTCTCTCTCTCTCGCTCGCTCGTCCTGTACTACGCTCATGAAAATGTATGAGGTGGATTTAATAAGCCACAGTGTTTAATGACCTGCTTCGTGCTCACAAATCCTTTTTACACACATCGCAAGAAGGTGCACGGCACACAACTGCTCACTCAATTGGAACTACAAATTGGGCTTTTTTATTTATTTATTTTTATTTTTTCAGCCATGTTGACATTGGTAGATTTTAAGACATTCAGTACTGTGAAAAAGTATTCACCCCCATATCCGATTTCTTTTATTTTGGCTCATTTCATTCAAGCCATAACATTAAAACCACCTCGTTGTTTCTACACTCACTGTTCATTTTATCAGCTCCACTTACCATATAGAAGCACTTTGTAGTTCTACAATTACTGACTGTAGTCCATCTGTTTCTCTGCATACTGTTTTATCCTGCTTTCATGATGTTCTTTAATGGTCAGGACCCCCACATGACCACCACAGAGCAGGTATTATTTAGCTGGTGGATCATTCTCAGCACTGCAGTGACACTGACATGGTGGTGGTGTGTTAGTGTGTGTTGTGCTGGTATGAGTGGATCAGACACAGCAGCGCTGCTGGAGTTTTTAAATATTCATCTTCTAGACCTTCATCAGTGGTCACAGGACTCTGCCCACAGGGCGCTGTTGGCTGGATATTTTTGGTTGGTGGACTATTCTCAGTCCAGCAGTGACAGTGAGGTGTTTAAAAACTCCATCAGCGCTGCTGTGTCTGATCCACTCATACCAGCACAACACACACTGACACACCACCACCATGTCAGTGTCACTGCAGTGCTGAGAATGATCCACCACCTAAATAATACCTGCTCTGTAGTGGTCCTGTGGGGGTCCTGACCATTGAAGAACAGGATGAAAGGGGGCTAACAAAGCATGCATAGAAACAGATGGACTACAGTCAGTAATTGTAGAACTACAAAGTGCTTCTATATGGTAAGCGGAGCTGCTAAAATTTTACAGTGAGTGTAAAAACAAGGAGGTGGTTTTAATGTTATGCCTGATCGGTGTATATTGTCTAAGTAATTGAAGGTTGAGTGGCAACCTGGCATTGGTGGAGCTTGAACCAGTGACCTTTCAATTACTAGTTCAGTACCTTAACTACCAGTCTACAACTGCCTTGTGGCAATCATTCCAACTGCTTGTTCCACCCTTGGTAGTAGCAACTGTAATCAAACGTTTGTGGTACTTGTGATGAGTCTTTACGTCTCTTCTATACATAATTGTTTTAATTCTGCTTCATTGGAGGGTTTTCCAGCATGAACTGCTCGTTTAAGATCTCACCACAGTGTCTTAATGAGATTAAAGTCAGGACTTTGACTTGGTTGTTCCAAAACCTTTATTTTGTTCATTTTGAGTCATTTAGTGATGGACCTACTTGTGTACTTTAAATCATCAGGTCATCTTTCTCTGTGTAACCCAACTGCACTTGAGTTTTTGGTCATGAACTGATGGATGGACGTTCTCCTTCAGGATTTTCTGACAGAATTCATGCTTCCATTAATTATGACAATACACCCAGGTCCTGTGGAAACAAAGCAGCCCCAGATCATCACACCACCACCATCATGTTTGACTGTTGGTGTGATGTTCTTATGGTAGAATGTGGGGACCCTTGTATTATAGAAAAGTCCACCTTTGACTTAGTCCAAAGAACATCATCCCAAAAGTCTTGTTGGGTTATTGAGATGTTTTTTAGAAAATGTAGGGGCAGTTGTAGCCTAGCGGTTAAGGTGCTGGACTAGAGGTCACTGGTTCAAGCCCCACCACTGCCAGGTTGTCACTGTTGGGCCCTTAACCCTCAATTGCTTAGACAGTATACTGTCACAGTACTGTAAGTTGCTTTGGATAAAAGTGCCTGCTAAATGCTGTAAATGTGAGACGAGCCTTTTTGTGTTCTTTTTGGTCAGCAGTTGTAAATTTTGCTACTCCCCAGTGGATGCTATTTTTGGTCAGTGTTCTTCTGATTATGGAATCGTGTACATTGACCGTAACTGAGGCGAGTGAGGCCTGCAGTTCTTCAGATGTTCATCTGGGATCTGTTGTGACCTCCTTTTAGTAAGCTGGTCAGTCCTGGCAAGGTTCAGCACTGTTCCGAGTTTTCTCCATTTTTGGATAATGACTCTCACAGTGGTTTGTTGGAGTCCCAAAGCCTTAGCAATGGCTATATGACACTTTGCAGACTGGTAGATTTTGCATTTGTATTTGTATTTCTGTGCTTTTTGAAACCTTCTTGGCTGCTCCACGTTTCCAGACAGGTTGTGTTTAAGTGATGTTCAGATTTGACAGGTCTGACAGTGATCATGTCTGAATTTGGCTAGAGTAATGTGGGTGTATATTGGGTAGCTAAAGGGGCAATTACTTTTTCACATACGGCAGATAGGGCTGAACGGCATTTTCCTTTAATAAATAAAATAATAATTTAAAAAGCATTTTGTGTATTTATTTGGATTTGCGTCTAATATTAAAAGTAATAATAAATATGCATAAATATAACAAATTGGAAAGGGGCAAATACTTTTTCACAGCACTGTACATTAAATGTATGCAAAATCCTCATAAATCTGAGCTTCTTTTTGTCTCTTTGCTTTCACTATGTGAAGCATTTGTATTTAGTGGGCTACATTTCTCCTGTATTTAAGTCTCTTTTCTAAATCTGACAACCTTTAAGACTCCTATTAAGTTTCAAGGCCGGTTTAAAGAAACCTTTGTGATATGCAATTTTAAAACTCTTACAACCTCACAGTCCTGCCTCAAAGTCTCCAGATTATGGCTAAGATCAGAATCATCGTCTTTTTTATTCGCCTAGTGCAGGGGCCATCAGGAACTTCTCGGGTTGCAGATGTCAGTCTAAATTACAGTTACATAAAATCTAAAGGAATAAACATTTGCTGTAAAATAAGTGCTCAGATAAAGGATAAAAAGATTGCTACTGTAGTGATGACTGTGCCATGTTAGGATGTATTAAAATATCAGCCTTAAAGACTAAGAATTAAAGACTGAGCTAATTAACATCAAATACTGACACTAAACAAGTGTTAAACACTTAAAACTGGGAATAAACCAACGGTTAGAGCCTCAAATATTGGAATTATCCAAGAGTCATAGCCTTAAAGTCTGGGAAAAAACAAGAGTCAGAGCCCTAAAGTCTGGGGGGAAAAAACAAGGGTCAGAGCCCTAAAGACTAGGAAAAATCAAGAGTCATAGCCCTAAAGTCTGGGAAAAACCAAGAGTCAGAGCCCTAAAAACTGGGATTAACCAAGAGTCAGAGCCCTACAGTCTGCGTAAAACCAAGAGTCTGAGCCCTAAAAACTGGGATTAACCAAGAGTCAGAGCCCTAAAAGCTGGGATTAACCAAGAGTCAGAGCCCTAAAAGTTGGGATTGACCAAGAGTCAGAGCTTTAATGTTTACGATTTATCAAGAATCTGAGCCCTAAATACTGGAGTTAACCAAGAAGCATTGCCCTAAAAACTGGGATTAACCAAGAGTCAGAGCCCTAAAGTCTAGAATTAATCAAGACCAATGCCTTAAATACTGGAATTACCCAAAAGTCAGAGCCTAAAATACTGGAATAGACCAAGAGTCAGAGTCTTAAAAACTGGAATTACCCAAAAGTCAGAGCCTAAAATACTGGAATAGACCAAGAGTCAGAGCCCTAAGGACTGGGATAAACCAAGAGTCCGAGTCTTAAAAACTGGAATTAACCAAGAGCCCGAGTCTTAAAAACTGGAATTAACCAAGAGTCAGAGCCTTAAATACTGGAATTAATCAAAAGTCAGTGTCTTAAAAACTGGAATTACCCAAGAGTCAGAGCCTTAAATACTGGAATTAATCAAAAGTCAGTGTCTTCAAAACTGGAATTACCCAAGAGTCAGAGCCTTAAATACTGGAATTAATCAAAAGTCAGTGTCTTAAAAACTGGAATTACCCAAGAGTCAGAGCCTTAAATACTGGAATTAATCAAAAGTCAGTGTCTTAAAAACTGGAATTAACCAAGAGTCAGAGCCTTAAATACTGGAATTAACCAAGAGTCAGAGCCTTAAATACTGGAATTAATCAAAAGTCAGAGTCTTAAATACTGGAATTACCCAAGAGTCAGAGCCTTAAATACTGGAATTAATCAAAAGTCAGTGTCTTAAAAACTGGAATTACCCAAGAGTCAGAGCCTTAAATACTGGAATTATTCAAAAGTCAGTGTCTTAAAAACTGGAATTAACCAAGAGTCAGAGCCTTAAATACTGGAATTAATCAAAAGTCAGTGTCTTAAAAACTGGAATTACCCAAGAGTCAGAGCCTTAAATACTGGAATTAATCAAAAGTCAGTGTCTTAAAAACTGGAATTACCGAAGAGTCAGAGCCTTAAATACTGGAATTAATCAAAGGACAGTGTCTTAAAAACTGGAATTAACCAAGAGTCAGAGCCTTAAATACTGGAATTAACCAAGAGTCAGAGCCTTAAATACTGGAATTAATCAAAAGTCAGAGCCTTAAATACTGGAATTACCCAAGAGTCAAGGCCTTAAATACTGGAATTAATCAAAAGTCAGTGTCTTAAAAACTGAAATTACCCAAGAGTCAGAGCCTTAAATACTGGAATTAATCAAAAGTCAGAGCCTTAAATACTGGAATTAACCAAGAGTCAGAGCCTTAAATACTGGAATTAATCAAAAGTCAGTGTCTTCAAAACTGGAATTAACCAAGAGTCAGAGCCTTAAATACTGGAATTAATCAAAAGTCAGTGTCTTAAAAACTGGAATTACCGAAGAGTCAGAGCCTTAAATACTGGAATTAATCAAAGGACAGTGTCTTAAAAACTGGAATTAACCAAGAGTCAGAGCCTTAAATACTGGAATTAACCAAGAGTCAGAGCCTTAAATACTGGAATTAATCAAAAGTCAGTGTCTTAAAAACTGGAATTAACCAAGAGTCAGAGCCTTAAATACTGGAATTAATCAAAAGTCAGAGCCTTAAATACTGGAATTACCCAAGAGTCAAGGCCTTAAATACTGGAATTAATCAAAAGTCAGTGTCTTAAAAACTGAAATTACCCAAGAGTCAGAGCCTTAAATACTGGAATTAATCAAAAGTCAGAGCCTTAAATACTGGAATTAACCAAGAGTCAGAGCCTTAAATACTGGAATTAATCAAAAGTCAGTGTCTTAAAAACTGGAATTAACCAAGAGTCAGAGCCTTAAATACTGGAATTAATCAAAAGTCAGTGTCTTAAAAACTGGAATTAATCAAAAGTCAGTGTCTTAAATACTGGAATTACCCAAGAGTCAGAGCCTTAAATACTGGAATTAATCAAAAGTCAGTGTCTTAAAAACTGGAATTACCCAAGAGTCAGAGCCTTAAATACTGGAATTATTCAAAAGTCAGTGTCTTAAAAACTGGAATTAACCAAGAGTCAGAGCCTTAAATACTGGAATTAATCAAAAGTCAGTGTCTTAAAAACTGGAATTACCCAAGAGTCAGAGCCTTAAATACTGGAATTAATCAAAAGTCAGTGTCTTAAAAACTGGAATTACCGAAGAGTCAGAGCCTTAAATACTGGAATTAATCAAAGGACAGTGTCTTAAAAACTGGAATTAACCAAGAGTCAGAGCCTTAAATACTGGAATTAACCAAGAGTCAGAGCCTTAAATACTGGAATTAATCAAAAGTCAGAGCCTTAAATACTGGAATTACCCAAGAGTCAAGGCCTTAAATACTGGAATTAATCAAAAGTCAGTGTCTTAAAAACTGAAATTACCCAAGAGTCAGAGCCTTAAATACTGGAATTAATCAAAAGTCAGAGCCTTAAATACTGGAATTAACCAAGAGTCAGAGCCTTAAATACTGGAATTAATCAAAAGTCAGTGTCTTCAAAACTGGAATTAACCAAGAGTCAGAGCCTTAAATACTGGAATTAATCAAAAGTCAGTGTCTTAAAAACTGGAATTACCGAAGAGTCAGAGCCTTAAATACTGGAATTAATCAAAGGACAGTGTCTTAAAAACTGGAATTAACCAAGAGTCAGAGCCTTAAATACTGGAATTAACCAAGAGTCAGAGCCTTAAATACTGGAATTAATCAAAAGTCAGTGTCTTAAAAACTGGAATTAACCAAGAGTCAGAGCCTTAAATACTGGAATTAATCAAAAGTCAGAGCCTTAAATACTGGAATTACCCAAGAGTCAAGGCCTTAAATACTGGAATTAATCAAAAGTCAGTGTCTTAAAAACTGAAATTACCCAAGAGTCAGAGCCTTAAATACTGGAATTAATCAAAAGTCAGAGCCTTAAATACTGGAATTAACCAAGAGTCAGAGCCTTAAATACTGGAATTAATCAAAAGTCAGTGTCTTAAAAACTGGAATTAACCAAGAGTCAGAGCCTTAAATACTGGAATTAATCAAAAGTCAGTGTCTTAAAAACTGGAATTAATCAAAAGTCAGTGTCTTAATAACTGGAATTAACCAAGAGTCAGAGCCTTAAATACTGGAATTAATCAAAAGTCAGAGCCTTAAATACTGGGATTAACCAAGAGTCAGAGCCTTAAATACTGGAATTAATCAAAAGTCAGAGCCTTAAATACTGGGATTAACCAAGAGTCAGAGCCCTACAGTCTGCGTAAAACCAAGAGTCTGAGCCCTAAAAACTGGGATTAACCAAGAGTCAGAGCCCTAAATGCTGGGATTAACCAAGAGTCAGAGCTTTAATGTTTACGATTTATCAAGAATCTGAGCCCTAAATACTGGAGTTAACCAAGAAGCATTGCCCTAAAAACTGGGATTAACCAAGAGTCAGAGCCCTAAAGTCTAGAATTAATCAAGACCAATGCCTTAAATACTGGAATTACCCAAAAGTCAGAGCCTAAAATACTGGAATAGACCAAGAGTCAGAGTCTTAAAAACTGGAATTAACCAAGAGTCTGAGTCTTAAAAACTGGAATTAACCAAGAGTCAGAGCCTTAAATACTGGAATTAATCAAAAGTCTGTGTCTTAAAAACTGGAATTACCCAAGAGTCAGAGCCTTAAATACTGGAATTAATCAAAAGTCAGTGTCTTAAAAACTGGAATTAACCAAGAGTCAGAGCCTTAAATACTGGAATTAATCAAGAGTCAGAGCCTTAAATACTGGAATTAATCAAAAGTCAGTGTCTTAAAAACTGGAATTAACCAAGAGTCAGAGCCTTAAATACTGGAATTAACCAAGAGTCAGAGCCTTAAATACTGGAATTAATCAAAAGTCAGTGTCTTAAAAACTGGAATTAACCAAGAGTCAGAGCCTTAAATACTGGAATTAATCAAAAGTCAGTGTCTTAAAAACTGGAATTAACCAAGAGTCAGAGCCTTAAATACTGGAATTAATCAAAAGTCAGTGTCTTAAAAACTGGAATTAACCAAGAGTCAGAGCCTTAAATACTGGAATTAATCAAAAGTCAGAGTCTTAAATACTGGAATTACCCAAGAGTCAAGGCCTTAAATACTGGAATTAATCAAAAGTCAGAGTCTTAAATACTGGAATTACCCAAGAGTCAAGGCCTTAAATACTGGAATTAATCAAAAGTCAGTGTCTTAAAAACTGAAATTACCCAAGAGTCAGAGCCTTAAATACTGGAATTAATCAAAAGTCATTGTCTTAAAAACTGTAATTAACCAAGAGTCAGAGCCTTAAATACTGGAATTAATCAAAAGTCTGTGTCTTAAAAACTGGAATTACCCAAGAGTCAGAGCCTTAAATACTGGAATTAATCAAAAGTCAGTGTCTTAAAAACTGGAATTAACCAAGAGTCAGAGCCCTAAAGTCTAGAATTAATCAAGACCAATGCCTTAAATACTGGAATTACCCAAAAGTCAGAGCCTAAAATACTGGAATAGACCAAGAGTCAGAGTCTTAAAAACTAGAATTAACCAAGAGTCTGAGTCTTAAAAACTGGAATTAACCAAGAGTCAGAGCCTTAAATACTGGAATTAATCAAAAGTCAGTGTCTTAAAAACTGGAATTAACCAAGAGTCAGAGCCTTAAATACTGGAATTAATCAAAAGTCAGTGTCTTAAAAACTGGAATTAACCAAGAGTCAGAGCCTTAAATACTGGAATTAATCAAAAGTCAGTGTCTTAAAAACTGGAATTAACCAAGAGTCATAGCCTTAAATACTGGAATTAATCAAAAGTCAGAGTCTTAAATACTGGAATTACCCAAGAGTCAAGGCCTTAAATACTGGAATTAATCAAAAGTCAGAGTCTTAAATACTGGAATTACCCAAGAGTCAAGGCCTTAAATACTGGAATTAATCAAAAGTCAGTGTCTTAAAAACTGAAATTACCCAAGAGTCAGAGCCTTAAATACTGGAATTAATCAAAAGTCAGTGTCTTAAAAACTGGAATTAACCAAGAGTCAGAGCCTTAAATACTGGAATTAACCAAGAGTCAGAGCCTTAAATACTGGAATTAATCAAAAGTCAGAGCCTTAAATACTGGAATTAACCAAGAGTCAGAGCCTTAAATACTGGAATTAATCAAGAGTCAGAGTCTTAAATACTGGAATTACCCAAGAGTCAGAGCCTTAAATACTGGAATTAATCAAAAGTCAGTGTCTTAAAAACTGGAATTACCCAAGAGTCAGAGCCTTAAATACTGGAATTATTCAAAAGTCAGTGTCTTAAAAACTGGAATTAACCAAGAGTCAGAGCCTTAAATACTGGAATTAATCAAAAGTCAGTGTCTTAAAAACTGGAATTACCCAAGAGTCAGAGCCTTAAATACTGGAATTAATCAAAAGTCAGTGTCTTAAAAACTGGAATTACCCAAGAGTCAGAGCCTTAAATACTGGAATTAATCAAAGGCCAGTGTCTTAAAAACTGGAATTAACCAAGAGTCAGAGCCTTAAATACTGGAATTAACCAAGAGTCAGAGCCTTAAATACTGGAATTAATCAAAAGTCAGTGTCTTAAAAACTGGAATTAACCAAGAGTCAGAGCTTTAAATACTGGAATTAATCAAAAGTCAGAGCCTTAAATACTGGAATTACCCAAGAGTCAAGGCCTTAAATACTGGAATTAATCAAAAGTCAGTGTCTTAAAAACTGAAATTACCCAAGAGTCAGAGCCTTAAATACTGGAATTAATCAAAAGTCAGAGCCTTAAATACTGGAATTAACCAAGAGTCAGAGCCTTAAATACTGGAATTAATCAAAAGTCAGTGTCTTAAAAACTGGAATTAACCAAGAGTCAGAGCCTTAAATACTGGAATTAATCAAAAGTCAGTGTCTTAAAAACTGGAATTAATCAAAAGTCAGTGTCTTAATAACTGGAATTAACCAAGAGTCAGAGCCTTAAATACTGGAATTAATCAAAAGTCAGAGCCTTAAATACTGGGATTAACCAAGAGTCAGAGCCCTACAGTCTGCGTAAAACCAAGAGTCTGAGCCCTAAAAACTGGGATTAACCAAGAGTCAGAGCCCTAAATGCTGGGATTAACCAAGAGTCAGAGCTTTAATGTTTACGATTTATCAAGAATCTGAGCCCTAAATACTGGAGTTAACCAAGAAGCATTGCCCTAAAAACTGGGATTAACCAAGAGTCAGAGCCCTAAAGTCTAGAATTAATCAAGACCAATGCCTTAAATACTGGAATTACCCAAAAGTCAGAGCCTAAAATACTGAAATAGACCAAGAGTCAGAGTCTTAAAAACTGGAATTAACCAAGAGTCTGAGTCTTAAAAACTGGAATTAACCAAGAGTCAGAGCCTTAAATACTGGAATTAATCAAAAGTCTGTGTCTTAAAAACTGGAATTACCCAAGAGTCAGAGCCTTAAATACTGGAATTAATCAAAAGTCAGTGTCTTAAAAACTGGAATTAACCAAGAGTCAGAGCCTTAAATACTGGAATTAACCAAGAGTCAGAGCCTTAAATACTGGAATTAATCAAAAGTCAGTGTCTTAAAAACTGGAATTAACCAAGAGTCAGAGCCTTAAATACTGGAATTAATCAAAAGTCAGTGTCTTAAAAACTGGAATTAACCAAGAGTCAGAGCCTTAAATACTGGAATTAATCAAAAGTCAGTGTCTTAAAAACTGGATTTAACCAAGAGTCAGAGCCTTAAATACTGGAATTAATCAAAAGTCAGAGCCTTAAATACTGGAATTACCCAAGAGTCAAGGCCTTAAATACTGGAATTAATCAAAAGTCAGTGTCTTAAAAACTGAAATTACCCAAGAGTCAGAGCCTTAAATACTGGAATTAATCAAAAGTCAGAGTCTTAAATACTGGAATTACCCAAGAGTCAAGGCCTTAAATACTGGAATTAATCAAAAGTCAGTGTCTTAAAAACTGAAATTACCCAAGAGTCAGAGCCTTAAATACTGGAATTAACCAAGAGTCAGAGCCTTAAATACTGGAATTAATTAAAAGTCAGTGTCTTAAAAACTGGATTTAACCAAGAGTCAGAGCCTTAAATACTGGAATTAATCAAAAGTCAGAGTCTTAAATACTGGAATTACCCAAGAGTCAAGGCCTTAAATACTGGAATTAATCAAAAGTCAGAGTCTTAAATACTGGAATTACCCAAGAGTCAAGGCCTTAAATACTGGAATTAATCAAAAGTCAGTGTCTTAAAAACTGAAATTACCCAAGAGTCAGAGCCTTAAATACTGGAATTAATCAAAAGTCAGAGCCTTAAATACTGGAATTAACCAAGAGTCAGAGCCTTAAATACTGGAATTAATCAAAAGTCAGAGCCTTAAATACTGGAATAAATCAAAAGTCAGAGCCTTAAATACTGGAATTAATAAAGAGTCAGAGCCTTAAATACTGGAATTAATGAAAAGTCAGAGCCTTAAGTACTGGAATTTACCAAGACTCAGAGTATTAAATACTGGAATTAACCAAAAATCAAAGTCTTAAATATTAAAATTAATCAAAAGTCAGAGCCTTAAATACTGAAATAAACCAAAAGTCAGAGTCTTAAATATTGGAATGAACCAAAAGTCAGAGTCTTCAATACTGGGATTAACCAAGAGTCTTAGCGCTGAAGTCTGGAAATATTCAAGAGTCAGAGCCCCAAAGCCTACAATTTATCAAGAATCTGAGCCCTAAATACTGGAGTTAATCAAGAGTCAGAGCCCTAAAGTCTGGAATTAATCAAGACCAAAACCTTAAATACTGGAATTACCCAAAAGTCAGGGTCTAAAATACTGGAAGAAACAGAGCCCTAAGGTCTGGGAAAAACCAAAAGTCAGAGCCCTAAAAACTGGGATTAACCAAGAGTCTGTTCCTTAAAATTGAGATTAACCAAGAGTCTTAGCCCTGATGTCACAGATTTAAGGCCCCTGACTCCCAGTCTTTAGGACCTTGACTCTGGATAAGTCCCAGTCTTTAGGACCTTGACTCTGGATAAGTCCCAGTCTTTAGGACCTTGACTCTGGATAAGTCCCTGTTTTTAGGACCTTGACTCTGGATAAGTCTCTGTTTTTAGGGCCCTGACTCTGGATAAGTCCCTGTTTTTAGGATCTTGACTCTGGATAAGTCTCTGTTTTTAGGGCCCTGACTTTGGATAAGTCCCAGTTTTTAGGACCTTGACTCTGGATAAGTCCCAGTTTTTAGGACCTTGACTCTGGATAAGTCCCAATTTTTAGGGCCCTGACTCTGGATAAGTCTCTGTTTTTAGGACCTTGACTCTGTATAAGTCCCAGTCTTTAGGACCTTGACTCTGGATAAGTCCCAGTCTTTAGGACCTTGACTCTGGATAAGTCTCTGTTTTTAGGACCTTGACTCTGTATAAGTCCCAGTCTTTAGGACCTTGACTCTGGATAAGTCTCTGTTTTTAGGACCTTGACTCTGGATAAGTCCCAGTTTTTAGGACCTTGACTCTGGATAAGTCTCTGTTTTTAGGACCTTGACTCTTGATAAGTCCCAGTTTTTAGGGCCCTGACTCTGGATAAGTCCCAGTCTTTAGGACCTTGACTCTGGATAAGTCCCAGTTTTTAGGACCTTGACTCTGGATAAGTCCCAGTTTTTAGGGCCCTGACTCTGGATAAGTCCCAGTCTTTAGGACCTTGACTCTGTATAAGTCTCTGTTTTTAGTTCCCTGACTCTGGATAAGTCCCTGTTTTTAGGACCTTGACTCTGGATAAGTCCCTGTTTTTAGGGCCCTTACTCTGTGTAAAATCGTTTTATGACACACTGTTGACTTAACTACTTAGCAGTCAGTACTTAGCAGACTTTCCCAAATAAAATATTAGCCACACACACACACACACACACACACACACACACACACACACAAGCACACACGCGTTAAAGAGAATTGGAGTCAACAGCTCTTTAATCCCCTCTAAATCACCACTTCACTTTGATTTTTTCAGCGTGTCATTGAGTCGTTGACATTCTCTTCTCAGAATCACACGCCAGAAAAGTGTGTGTGTGTGTGTGTGTGTGTGTGTGTTTTATTTAATGAATACACATTTCCAGAATGGCAGAACAAAGTTAAAGTGGCTTTACACCTTTAATGTGACAGTTTAATTTCCTCATTGTCAATTTGTGGACAGCCTTGGGACACGACACACACACACACACAAACACACACTCACACACACACACACACACACACACACACAACTAAAAAGAACGATGAGTGGAATGCAGCAAGCATTGGCTGATGGGTGGACGAATAGATGGACAGACGGATAAATGGATGGATGGATGGATGGATAAATAAATAAATGGATACATAAGCAGAAAGGCCAAGTTATCATAACTATTCAACATCTATCTGGTACAGATAGGTACTGGTTCAAGCTCCACCACTGTCAGGTTGCCACTGTCGGGTCCTTGCTTGAGGTACTTAACCCTTGCTTGGACTGTACATGGCCCAAGTGTATGTCGCTTGAATGAGGTCTAGCTCACAATCAACATTCCAAATAATCTTAAATGTGTTAATTATAGATAAGGTCAGGATTCTGTCCAGGTCACAAGAGTTCTTGCGGACTAGACTCTGTGGGGCCGTGTGGAACCTTTGTTACCTGCTATAATCAGGATAAATAATTATAATAATAACCCTTCTGTTTTAAAATGTGGGTATTACATGGGTATTACCAGATTATGGAAGCATAGAATTTCCTTTATATTATGGGCGAGTCTAAATATTTAGGTCCCTGACTCTGGACTAGTCTCAGTATTTAGGGCCCTGACTCTGGATAAGTCCAAGTCTTCAGGACCCTGACTCTGGATAAATCCCAGGCTTTAGGACCTTTACTCTGGATACATCCCAGTCTTTAGGACCCTGACTCTGGATGAGTCCTGGTCTTTAGGGCCCTGACTCTGGATAAATACCAGCCTTTAGGACCCTTACTCTGGTTATGTCCAAGTCTTTAGGATCCTTACTCTGGATAAGTCCCAGTCTTTAGGACCCTAACTCTAGATAAATCAGAGTCTTTAGGACCCGTACTCTGGTTTGGTCCTGGTCTTTAGGACCCTAACTCTGGATATGTCCCAGCCTTTAGGATCCTAACTCTGAATAAGTCTCAGTCTTTAGGTCCCTTACTCTTGATAAGTCCCGGTCTTTAGGACTCTCACTCTGGATAAGTCACAGTTTTTAAGACCCTTACTCTGGACAAGTCCCAGTCTTTAGGACCCTCACTCTGGGTATCACCCAGTCTTTAGGACCTTTACTCTTAATAAGTCCCAGTCTTTAGGGCCCTGACTCTGGGTTAGTCCTGGTTTTTAGAGCCCTGACTCTGGGTAAGTCTCAGTCTTTAGGGTCCTGACTTTGGATCATTCCCAGTCTTTAGGGCACTGACTCTGGGAAAGTTCCAGTGTTTAGGTTCCTTACACTGGGCTAGTCCTAGTTTTTAGGTACCTGACTCTAAGCAAGTCCCAGTCTTCACAGCCCATACTCTGGGACTTTATTATATAAAGTCTTTCTAATTTTTATAAATTAGACAGACTGTCCCAATTATTCTGTCTATGGACTGGCTACCTTAATTCTTGTCCAGGTATGAATGTGTGAGTGTGTAATGCGTTGCCCTGGCACTGGATCCACCTTCATGCAGACCTGGAGGAATAAAAATGAATGTACGTTGCAGCCATATAATCCTACTGAACCCAGTTGTGTATGTGTGTATTACTGACTCCAGCCACAAAGCCTGGTAGTTTGCAGTGTGTTTAATTCTAAATCCTGTGTTACACCATGTCAGCCTGATGGAGGGAAAACTGATCCCTCCCCGTCTCTGCGTGTCTCCGTCTGATGAAACACGGCCGTACGATGGCCGGCTACGATGCGGCACTAATCAGCTTTCTCCGGCTGGACTGGAATCGGAGAAACGTGGCAGGATCAACTCCAGCTTAAGCTGCTGTTATTGCTTCCCCCTCAGGAAAGAAAGGCAATATCCCTCCAGGTTCCCTCCCAGAAAGAGAGATTTTGTTGCCTGTTGGGAGCAAAGCCAAAATGCACAAAAAGGATATACATTCACTTCACATTTGTTCAGTTATTCATTCATTTGTTATCCTTTTTACCACCGCTTTATCATGATTAGGGTCGTCGTGGGTCTGTTTCATTGGGTGAAAGGGGGGCGAGACCCTGAACAGGTTGCTAGTCCTTAAGACAATTTTAGTATCTCCAATTAACCTGACTGCATAGGAGATTGTAGCCTGGTGGTTAAGGTACTGGACTAGTAATCAGAAGGTGGCTGGTTTAAAGCAGCACTGCACCACTGCCAGGTTGCTGCTATTGGG
The DNA here is from genome assembly GCF_030014385.1 of Trichomycterus rosablanca. Classification (NCBI taxonomy): domain Eukaryota; kingdom Metazoa; phylum Chordata; class Actinopteri; order Siluriformes; family Trichomycteridae; genus Trichomycterus; species Trichomycterus rosablanca. Next base: position 12,086,044 of record NC_085988.1, read on the forward strand.
ACCTTGAGCAAGGCCCTTAACCCTCAATTGCTTAGACTGTATACTTTAACTGTACTGTAAGTCGCTTTGGATAAAAGCGTCTGCTAAATGCAGAAAATGTAAATGTAAATGCATGTTTATGGACTTTGGGAGGAAACCGGAGCATCTGGAGGAAACCCTCAAGGTCACAGGTAGATTGAAGGGTGAATCGAACCCATAGCTTTTCTTTGGAACTTCAGGTAAGCGCTTAGCTCTTGTTAGGAACTCACCAGGTAGAGTTCACACCAAACTAGCCATGCTTTCCTTCCTCAGTCAATTAACAGAGCTGAGATTGGAAGCCAGTTGTCGACTAGGCCGTCGGACCGTTGAGACACTTGAGTGCCTTATTATAAAATTGTCTCAGATCTCTGATTTCTGGTTTATTGATCTGTACCCTGATCAACCTCGTCCTTCCCAGTGTCCTGACCGCTGCCGTATCCCATCAGGCCATGTGGTTGTATAATAAACAATGACCTGTATGTCTTTTCTTGACAATTAGCAAGTGGATCGATGGCTGTCTGGATATCTGAGGTATTTGTAACGAGAGCTAAGAGACTTTGGGTGTTGAGCTGTGATTTCATGCCAGTGGTTGCAGGTCCGGACGGTCGGATGGTAGCTACAGTGGCAGAAACAACCCAGATTAACTGAAGAAAAATCATCTTAATCATATAAAGTAATTACCCCCAGTAATTACAACAAACTTGTTTATCCATGTTCCAGAAGCTTCTGATTCATATCGGACGTTTTTATAGGCACAAATAAAGTACTTTACCCTACTAAATGTAAATAGTTAAATAACTTACACTTGGGTGGGTCTGAATTTGGCAAGGACAGCATCAGTTTAAGAACCCAAACCTTCCTGTGTCTTCCTATTTATGCTGGTGGTGCTGTAATGGGATGTGGACTGTAATTACAATGTAATAACAATGTAGTAATAATGTAATAACAATGTAATAATGCCAGTTTACGAACCCAATTTACCATCTTATAATGCCACAAGTCATTTTAACATGGTTCTATTAACATGGCAATGAATTTTGTGTGGTTCAATATACTCCCCAGTCGCCCAATCTGAATCCAACAGAGCACATTGACCAACAATTAGAAGATGCAATGTCAGCATTGACCAAAATCACTTCATGCCTCAAATAATTAAAAGGAATCAAATTGTAGAGGTTTTAGTGTTTGAAATTCCTTTGATAGTCCTTATACACTGTATAGCCAAAAGTATGTGGACACCTAGACATCCCACTAAAAACCGGCATTAATTAGGCATCATCCTCCTTTGCATCTGTTACACCCTTTACTCTTCTGGAGAGCATTTTCCCAATATTTTGGAGTGTGCCTGTGAGAATTTGTGTCCATTCAGTCAAAAGGGCGCTTGCAATATCAGGCACTGATATTGGACACGAAGGCTCGGCATGCAAACAAATGTTTTTAATTCATCCCAGAAGTGTTTAACAGGGTTTCTCTACACCAAACTTATCAACCGTGTACTTGTGGACCTCACTTCATGCACCTGGGTAGTCATGATGGAACAGGAAAGGGCCTTCCCTACACTGTTGTCATAAGATGAAAAAAATGTATTATGTATTGACACAGTTGTTAATGGTTGTGTGGCTTCAGTTCAAGTGAAGGTTTACATACAGTTGGATAATTGCAAGCACACTGAATGGCCCAAAGTATTTGGACACATGAACATGAGCACTTTGGACGTCCCATTTCAGAAACAAGTGCTTTAAACAGAGTGACCTCTATGTAAACTTTTTATTTAGGGCCAGTGATAGCTCAGTGGTTAAGGTACTGGACTAGTAAACAGAAGGTTGCCGGTTCAAGCCCCGCCACCACCAAGTTGCCACTGTTGGGTCCCTGAGCAAGGCCCTTAACCCTCAATTGCTCAACTGTAAGTCGCTTTGGATGAAAGCGTCTGCTAAATGCTGAAAATGAAAAATGTAAATGTAAATTTAGAACAACAGCCGCTCTTCTGAGAAGGCATTTCGCAGGACTATGAAGGATGTCTGTGGGAATTTGTGCCCATTCTGTCAAAAGATAACAGCATTTGTATGGCTGGTGAGAGATTCACCCTTCACCTGATCCCTTTTCTCGTCTCCAACGTACCCCTAAATCCTGTCTCCTCACACAATTTTGGATATTTAAATGAACCTTCTTGGTTGATATCCTGTATTACCCCCACTCCCTGTCTCTTATACACACCTAATCCCATCTCCTCACACCTTTTGTCATCTTGTGTCCTGACCCCCCTCTTGTATCTTGTATTTACACTTCCCCAATCTTTGTTCACCAGACTTTTGTAGTCCCCCTCTCCATTGTCATTTCCTTCCCCCCCTTAACCTCCTCCTCTTTTTCTTAATATCTCCCCTACATTTCTAGTGTAGATAAAGTGTCCCCAAAAATATGTCTAGTTAGATTCTGTTGGTTACATACTTTTGATCATAGTGTACATGTCATCTACAAGTGTACAAGTGTACTTCTGACTTGTGCTACGTTGTCTCTGATGATGAATGTGATGGGTCAGTGCATCTGAAGTGTGTATTGACCGTGTTTCCTGGACTTGAAGGGTGTGTGGTTCATTATAGATGAACTCCGTTCTCCTCCTAATTCATTCATCTCTAAAAATAGAGCCTCACTTCTCTGTTTTCATTAGAGAAAGTATGTATGTGTGTGTGTGTGTGTGTGTTTGTGTGTGTGTGTGTGTGTGTGTGTGTGTGTGTGTGTGTGTGTTTGTTGCCGGGACTTGTCTGATTACGGAAAACTGTGCAACAGTGAGTGCAGGTCGGGTTTCGTTCGTTCATTCACTAATTGTTCTGGAATATCGGTTTCAGTAACAGGAGCTGCTTGAAGAGTCCAGTATTGGCATCATTCATTCATTCATTCACTCACCAACCACCTTCATCTTGGTCAGAATGGTTTGGAAGCCTCTAGGATGAAACACCAACCAATTGGTGGTGGTAGCTTAATAGTTACAAGTAATCAAAAGGTCAAACATTTAAGCCCCACCACTTGAGCAAAGCAAAATTACTGCTGTTGGACCCCTAAGCAAAGCCCTTACCGGACTAAAAATCTAAGGGTTACTTCAAGCCCCATCAATGCCACATTACTACTGTTGGACCCCTGAGCAAAGGCCTTACTGAACTAGCACTTGAAAGTTCACTTCAATCCCCATCACTTTCAGATTACGACATGGGGACCCCTGAGCAATGCTTGTATTGGACTAGTAGTTCTCCGGTCACTTTAAGCCCCATCACTACCAGGTTACCACTTTTGGTCTCTGAACAAAGGTCTTACTTGACCAATAACTGAAAGGGTCACTTCAAGCCCAATCAATGCTGCATTTCTACTGTTGGACCCCAAAGCAAAGTCCTTACTGAACTAGTACTTGAAAGTTCACTTCAATTCCCATCACTTCCAGATTACTGCTGTTAGACCCCCGAGCAAAGGCCCTACTGGACTAGTAATTGAAAGGTCACTTTAAGCCCTACTACTGCCAGATAACTACTGTTGGACCCCTGAGCAAAGCCCTTACTGGACTAGTCACTGAGAGGTAACTTCAAGCCCCACCACTGACAGGTTACCATTGTTGGTCCCCTGAGCGAAGGTCTTACTGAGCTAGTAATCAAAGCGTCACTTCAAGCCCTATCAATGCCACAGTACTACTGGTGGTGCCCTAAGCAAAGGTCTTACTGAACTTGTACTTAAAACGCCACTTTAATCCCCACCACTGCCAGATTACTGTGGTTGGACCCCTGAGCAAAGATCTTACTGAACTTGTACTTAAAAGGTCACGGCTGCCACTGTTGGGCCCTTGATCAAGCCCATTAAGTCTCAGTTGCTTAAATTGTATTTGGTTTTTGGATGCTGGTCAGGTTGTTTGTAGCAGGTTAGGTTTAATGATTTTAGAGAGGTTTGGGATGCTGGTCAGTAAGTTTTGTGCTGGTCAGAATTGTCTGGTTTGATGCTGGTCAGGCAGATTATTGGTCAGGTTTGATGGTTTTAGAGTGGTTGTAGATGCTGGTCAGGCAGGTTCTAGCTTGTCAGGTTTAATTATTATAAAGGGATTTGTATTCCTGCATGATAAGACTGGTAATAGTCTGGATGCTGGTCAGGCAGGTTGTAGTTGGTCTGGAGGGGTTTTGGATACTGGTCAGGCAGGTTGTAGTTGGTCTGGTTTGATGGTTTTAGAGTGGTTTTGGATGCTGGTAAGGCAGGTTACACTTTGTCTGGAGGGGTTTTGGATGCTGGTCAGGCAGGTTGTAGTTGGTCTGGTTTGATGGTTTTAGAGTGGTTTTGGATGCTGGTAAGGCAGGTTATACTTTGTCTGGAGGGGTTTTGGATGCTGGTCAGGCAGGTTATACTTTGTCTGGAGGGGTTTTGGATGCTGGTCAGGCAGGTTATAGTCTCAATGCTGCTCAGGCTAGTTCTAGCTGGTCTGGTTTAATTCATGTAAAGGAATTTTAGATGCAGGTCAGGCTAGTTGTAGTTGATCAGGTTTAATCGATTTAAAACGATTTTTGATGCTGCTCAGACTGGTTATAGTCTGGATGCTGGTCAGACTGGTTCTAGCTTGGATGCTGGTCGGGCTAGTTGTAGCTGGCCAGTTTGCTTCTAACTGGTTAGTTTGGTCTGGTTTGATGGTTTAAGAGGCACAATGAATGCTGGTCAGGTATTAACAACCTTCTTGAGGTCATAAAATCATCTCAACTGGATTTAGTTCAAGCTCCATCACTGCCGACTGTCACTGTGGGTCCTTGATCTAGCCTGTTAAGCCTCAGTTGTTTAGATTGGTTAAATGTGTTTGTAAAATGCAATTAATGTAAATGTTTAGGCTTATATACGTAACAGGCAATGATTTTGGGCAAAATGAGGCCCAGTTGTGACTGTTCATCTAGCTCTGAGTATTTGGTACTAAACAGTGCAGTAGATGGTGTATTAAGTTGCAGAGCATCCAGTCCTCACAGAGAAAACGCTCCTCTCTGATGAACGCTGCAACCGCCGGGTCATGTTACAAGTTCTTTAAGGGTCAAACGTCTTCGTACGGCGATGATCTCCATGACGACGGAAACTTCTAGAGAAACGAGTCCTCCGGAGCTCACATAAATGTTTGATTATCACTAAATCATTCTAATCTCTTTTAGTAATTATAGTTTTGACAGCTCATTAATGATATTTTTGAGGAAAATCGATGTAAGGACCAGTGCACCGGATTCTTCATGTTCAGAAATTATACAGAATATAAATGAAACACTACAGCGGGCGTGTATTTAAAGACCGAGCTTTAAATAAGAGCACCAGCACATTCATCTGAAATATCTGAGATTAAAGCAGTTCATATACAGCGCTGGGCATCCAGGAAGACATAACTGGCTATGTCTAAGAGGGACAGGGGGTTGGCTGATGTCCTGTGATGGATTGGCACCCTGTTTAGAGTGTTTCTGCCCTGCATCCAGTGTTTTCTGATGGAACTGCAACTGTCGTGACTTTGACCATGGGAGTTGCACAACACACCTCTCCCTAATGACTCTTTTTTTTCTTTTATACACTTTTACATTTGTGACAACAATTCAGGAAAGGCTCTTTCCTTATCTAGCATAACGTACCCCTGTGCGCTAAGCAAAAATGTCAACACATGACCTGCACACATTTGGGATGAATTGGAATGTCAATTGCAATGCTTTTTTGACTGCATGGGCAATTCCCCACAGACTAAGCTTTTCCATATAAGTGGAGACGGGTTTCAAATTGCAACCTACGCTCAGATGTCCACGTACTTTTGGACAAATTTTGTATCTTTGTTCGTCTTGGTGATTATTGGAAGTGCTTGGGTTCAGTTTTTCAATTTAGGAGGGTAACTATAGGTGTATATAATTAATAAATGTTTAACGAGCTCAAGTTCAGGTGTCTGCATACTTCTGCTCATGAAGACTTTTAACCGAAATCACATGCCACAAACAACCTGACCAGCATCAAAAAACACTCTACACCCATCAAACCAGACCAGGCTGACCAGTTAGAACCAACCTTACCTGCAAACACAAGTGTGACCAACATCAGAAACCCCACAACAACCTTCAAATCTAGCCAAATAGAACCTGGCTGAACAACATTCAAAACATCTAAAATCATCAAACCAATCCAGACTGATCAGCAGGAACAATACTGACCAGCATTTAAAACCCTCAAAAATCATTGAACCAATCGACTGACCAGCAGGAACAATACTGACCAGCATTTTAAACCCTCCAAAATCATCGAACCAATCGACTGACCAGCAGGAACAATACTGACCAGCATTTAAAACCCTCAAAAATCATCGAACCAATCGACTGACCAGCAGGAACAATACTGACCAGCATTTTAAACCCTCCAAAATCATCGAACCAATCGACTGACCAGCAGGAACAATACTGACCAGCATTTAAAACTCTCAAAAATCATCGAACCAATCGACTGACCAGCAGGAACAATACTGACCAGCATTTAAAACCCTCCAAAATCATCGAACCAATCGACTGACCAGCAGGAACAATACTGACCAGCATTTAAAACCCTCAAAAATCATTGAACCAATCGACTGACCAGCAGGAACAATACTGACCAGCATTTTAAACCCTCCAAAATCATCGAACCAATCGACTGACCAGCAGGAACAATACTGACCAGCATTTAAAACCCTCCAAAATCATCGAACCAATCGACTGACCAGCAGGAACAATACTGACCAGCATTTAAAACCCTCCAAAATCATCGAACCAATCGACTGACCAGCAGGAACAATACTGACCAGCATTTAAAACCCTCAAAAATCATTGAACCAATCGACTGACCAGCAGGAACAATACTGACCAGCATTTAAAACCCTCCAAAATCATCGAACCAATCGACTGACCAGCAGGAACCTGCTTTTCCAGGATCCTGGACACCTCCAAAAAACAGAGAGAAGCTTGATCAGCATCCAAAACCATCAAACCTAACCAGACTGCCGTTCCAGGATCCAAAATCCTTCTAAAACCATCATACTAAATCAGAGAGGTCCTTGGTTCGTGCCATGGCTCGCCGCAAGAAACCATCGCTGACCAAATAAGTGTTTTAAAAAGAGCGGTCGGCAGCTTCACATGTCATAAGAAACAAGTGCACACGCCTCAACCGGTGTCAGAGTCGTGCAACTAGCAGAGGTTGCGCCACTGCACAGGAAAATCGAGTATATCCAAATCCAGGGTGCAAAAAGTTTAAATAAATTAATGAATAAATAAATTAATGAATAAATTAATTAATCAATAACGTTGCCATGATATTATTATAATTTTTTCTTTCAAAATAATTGCATTAAATAGGGGTGTAATGATACACTCTGCTCACGATTCACGATTTGATTTTCTCACGCTATTTTAAACAAATGTGAATTAAGAAAATTATTAAATTTTTTTCTGAAGTGTAAACAGTGCAAAACAATGCACATTTTCTTGTACATCTTTTAAACAAAAAAAACTTCAGTCCCCTGCAATTAAAAGTGATTACCAAGAACAGAGGTTTAACATTGTAAACATTCAATTCAATTCAACTTTATTGTCATTATATAATACAGGGTTGTACAGTATAACAAAACACTGTCAGGCTACATCTCCAGTGCAGACAACGAAAGACAATAGTGCAAAGACAATGGGGGAGGGGATGGGGGAAGTTACCAAAAATTACCATACATAAGGTGCATAGACAAGGTGCAATGACAAGACAAGGTGCAAGAACAAAACAAGGTGCAAGAACAAAACAAGGTGCATAGACAGATTGAGGTAGTGGATTTGGATTTAGCAGCTAGGTTTAGGTAAACAACATTTGAGGTAGTGGATTTAGCAGCAAAAGTCCAGTAAAAGTGCGAGTGCAACAGTCATAGAGGTAGTTATGTCCTGGTAGTTGTTGTAGGAGTGACCAGTTTAACCGCTCGTGGGTAGAAACTGTTCTTAAGTCTGGTGGTTCTGGCTCGAATGGTCCGGTACCTCTTCCCAGATGGCAGTGGCTGGAACAGGAAGTGGCTGCACTCTAAAAAATAAAACATTGGGTCAACAAAAAAAATTAAGGCAACGTTTTGCATTAGTCTTTTTGAGTTATGCCAATTGCTCGTAGAATTACGCTGATCCAACACAATATTTTAAATTACACAAACTTAATAACTGTCAACATGAACAGATATTTTTAAGTTGATGTTATTTAAAAATGCTTTTTACTGAATTATGGAAAGCTAATCCACCAAACCTATAATATTGTGTTGGATTAATGTAATTCTACGAGCAGTTGGCATAACTCAAAAAGACTAATGCAAAATGTTGCCTTGATTTTTTTTGTTGACCCAATGTTTTATTTAATATTCATTTAACTTAAAAGTTGTTAATATTAAATAAAACATTGGGTCAACAAAAAAAATTAAGGCAACATTTTGCATTAGTCTTTTTGAGTTATGCCAACTGCTCGTAGAATTACGTTGATTCAACATCCTGTAGCCTAATATCTCTAAACATTAATTTAAATGTTTGTTAGCATTGCACTGAATCTGCTAATTGTAAAACAATTTAAACAATGATACAAGAACATGGAAACATGAATTATTACCAAAAATCATTTATTACAGAACACATCTACTTTTAACAAATCCCATTAGTGGACAACAATAAAAACTATGAAAAAACAAATTCCACATATCAGTCTGTAAAATCAGTATTTGAAAAATGATATGCATTAAACAAATGAGTAATGTTTATTGTTTAGTTTATTTTTTACCTAGAACGCAAACACGTAATATTTAGCTAGCTAACCTTAGCATAGTTGTTGGCTACTTTTGCTACACAAACATCGCAAAATAGACTAGACAAAAAATACGTTTTTAATAGCTCACCAGGGAAATTTTATGTCAATGGAAATATTTTAATCCATGAAAAAGTCAAGTTTTACTCAGTTTATAACACCAAAGGGTGTGTCGGTCTATGCCAGCCTGAAGAAAAGCTGGCCAGCTAGCTAGCTAATTTGCATAGCACTCAAACTCTCTCTTTCCCGCTCTCTCGCTCTTGTAGTCTGTGCCTACCGACCTTCACCTGCAAAGCGGGCAAATTATTCAAATCACAAAAGTGAAATCTCTAGATATATAAGTCCAAAAATGTTTGTAACGGTTAGAATGCTCACCTTGCTTGTAAAAAACTCACTCCACAATGAAGAAAGCGCGCCTTGAGAACACAGACCGTTTCTGTCCATGTGGATGGGGTGAATTCAAACTACTGAGAAAATTACGTTGTACAATGTATGTATTTTAAGTTGCTAGAAGCTAAATTTTGTTCTTTATTCTTTAACCAAATATCTTAAGTTCAGGTGATTCATTATAGTGTGTTAAAACAACACTTATAATTTGTGCGTTATCAGAACTCAATAAAATAACAACTGCAAGTAAAAAATTGTGTAATATAATGTAACTTGATTTTTTTATCATACAGCAGTGCATATATTTAAGTATTGGCTAAAGGCCATCTGAATTACTTTTTAGAGTGTGGGGTGTGTGGGGTCAGAGGAAATGTTCCTGGCTTTCCTCAGACATCTTTTATTGTAGATGTCCAGTATGGGTGGGAGTGCAGTTGCAGTAATGTGCTGGGCAGTTTTCACCACCCTTTGAAGAGCCTCGTGTTCAGCAGCTGTGGCACTGCCGTACCAGACCGTGATGCAGCTTGTCATGATACTCTCCACAGTGGATCTGTAGAAGTTACAGAGAAGCTGCTGTGGCAGGTTGACTCTCCTCAGCCTTCGAAGAAAGTGGAGACGTTGTTCTGCCTTTTTGATGACGTGTGATGTGTTGAGTGACCAGGTGAGATCCTCAGCTAGGTGGACGCCGAGGAACTTGAAGTTGCTCACTCTTTCCACCGTTGTCCCCTCGATGCTCAGTGGTGTGTGCACTCTACTCCCCCGTCTGAAGTCGATGACCATCTCCTTGGTCTAGCTAACATTGAGGGAGAGGTTGTTAGCAGTGCTCCACTCTGTGAGCATCCTCACTTCCTCCCTGTACAGCCTCTCATCATCGTTGGTGATTCTGCCGATTATTGTGATGTCGTCGGCAAACTTGATGATGGTGTTGGAGCTGTGATTTGTGATGCAGTCGTATGTGTACAGTATAGGTGAGAGGACGCAACCTTGTGGGCATCCTGTGCTGAGTGTGAGGACAGGGGAGGTGTGGTCGCCCATCCTAACAGATTATGGTCTGGAGGTAAGGAAGTCCATAATCCAGCTGCATATTGTGTGACTAATCCCAAGTGTGCTCAGTTTGGAGACCGGTCTAGATGGGGTGATGGTGTTAAAGGCAGAACTGAAGTCAATAAACAACATCCTGACGTATGTGTTAACTCCATCCAGGTGACAGTGCGGTGTGCATTGCCAGAGAAACTGCGTCATCAGTAGATCTGTTGGCGCGGTAGGCAAACTGATGAGTGTCCAGGGTGCTAGGAAGACTACTCTTTATATGACCCAAGATCAGTCTCTCGAAGCACATCATCACTATGGGTGTGAGAGCGATGGGGCGGTAGTCAGTCAACAAAATGCTCTATTGTGGCTTCACTATCTTGTGAGTGAAAACATTATTTTTTTTTCTAAAGCATAACAGTGTACTTTTTCTTTTATATAAAAATAAACATAATAACCTCTATTATGTTTTTGCAAATTGCAAAGTATTTGCAAATTGTTTTGCTTCTGTCAGTTACCCTTTCGCCGTTTTTGTTTCGGGAAACAGGGAAACCAAAGGGATGCCACACCTCAGATTTAAAACAGGACGGAGCATCCTCAATCTTAAATTCACCTTCTCCGGTTTCCATTGCAAAACGGAAGAAGCTGTAAGCATATGGGAGCATGACGTATGACGTGCTTGTAGGGGTAGAATCAATGGGCGCCCTCTTGTGTTAAAACAATGCAATTTAATGAAATGCCATAAATAACAGAACGCACGTGCAATCGTCGATCTCCACGATGCACATCGCTACATTTTTGCATCGCGATGCATCGTGAAACAATGCATCGTTACACCTCTAGCATTAAATATTATCATTCCATAGAAAAAATGATAATGGTTAAGAAGGGACCTTCCCGCCGCTCAGGTGGCGCAGCGGTAAAGTACGCTAGCGCACCAGAGTTGGGTTTCTAGATGCATCGTATCGAAACTCAGCTCTACCTTTCCGACTGGGTTGGGCGGCAGTATGAACAACATTTGGCTGTTGTTCATGAGCTTAGCGGGTAGAGTCGGAGCATAGGCCCTCATAACTGGTGCAACTGCGGCCCCTGCTGGTTGACTGACGCCTCCTGCACAGGGCTGAGGAATAACATTGAGGGGGTGTGACCCTCCGTGCGCAGTGTCTCTCGGTGTATGAACTCGGCTCGTGCGGGTGAAAAATGCAAGTCTGTACCGATTGCGTGCCGGAGGGGGCGCAATTCGGTTGAGTGGCGTTCTCAGTCAGCAGCAAGGGGTTGAACCAGTATAGAGGACATAATCAGGGTAATTGGACATGACTAGAATGGGGATAAAAATTGGGGGAAAAAAGTGGGAAAAAATTGATAATTTAAAAAAAAGAAAAAAAAGAAGGGACCTTCCCCAAACTGTTGCCACAAAGTTGACATCATATCATTTATTTAGATAATTATTTGCTTGCATCCTTCAGCAAAATATTTAGCTGAACAATTATAAGAGGTGTCCACATACTTTTGAACATCAAAAGTTTTTTTCTGAAGATTCAGACAGTTCACCTCACGATTATCCAACACATTAAGAAAGTTTTGACGTCTAGAGTCTGGTGTATTAGCTAGCTTGCATAGCATAGCAGGGCGTGGTCAGCGAGGGATGCAATCAGCACCTCGATGACACGAAACACCACTGATGGCTTTTTAATGAGAAAAACCTCCCACGGTTCTCACAGACGTGTGAAGTCACGCGCTTTTGAGGAACCGACGCGGCGTTAACGAACACGCAGTCCATCACGGGCCGACGCTAGCTCTCTGAAGCGCCAGAGCTTTGTTGTGTGGTGTTAGCGTGAGTCAGAGTATAAAGAGCTGAAGTTCAGCCGCGGGTTTGTGCTGGAACTGATTGAATTCCAGATAAATCAAGTGTTGGGTTCCGCCGAGCGTGAATCATTAGCTTTGTGGATTGTGTCATTAGCGCCGAGAACGTTTCTGTTCTGACTTCATTAGCGGTGTGATTTCTGCTCTCTGCGTCTGAGCGTGCGTCATGCTAACCGGTTAGGCGACGCTTCGTACATTCTTCTGTGACTTTGCTGGCCGCTCAGGATGATGCTGCCCCAGTGGGCATTTTTGGGGGGTGGCAGCTGGGCTTCTGAATCAAAATCTGTCCAGTTTTAATGATAACATAGCATGATCATCACAGCTACATCTAAAGGCGGCATGGCTTTATTCCATTTCAATTTCATGTTTTACCACCACTTTATCCTGGTCAGGGTCACAGTGGGTCTCCCCCCTTCCCCAACGAGACATGTTGCAGGCAGATAATTAAATATATCAGTCTGATAACAGACTACATTTTTATTTGAATTCAGGATGCCACCAATCCAAGTGAAACCTGGTACCTCAGCAGTTAAGCTACTGGACTAAATGAAAGGTTGCTGGTTCAAGCCCCACCACTGCCCGGCTGCCACTGTCTGGCCCTTGAGCAAGCCTGTGAAGCCTCAGTTGCTTATATTGTATTTGTTTTTTGAATGCTGGACAGACAGGTTGTATTTGGTCAGATTTAATCATTTTAGAGAGGTTTGGGATGCTGGTCAGTACGTTTTGTGCTGGTCAGTCTTGTCTGGTTTGATGGTTGTAAAAATGCTGGTCAGGCAGGTTCTAGTTAGTCAGGTTTGATGGTTTTAGAAAGGCATTTAATTCTGGTCAAACTGGCTAACCCTAGCAGTCCCGGTTGCTTCTAACTGGTTAGGTTGGTCCGGTATTATGATTTAAGAGGGACGTTGAATGCTGGTCAGGTATTAATTACCTTCTTAAGGCAGAGATGGGGACTCAAGTCTGCAACTCGAGTTCGAGTTGCACATAGGTCGCACACACAGCAACTTCAGACTCGACTTGGACTCGTTTCAAATAACTGCGACTCATGACTCGCAAAAAAATGACTTGTGAACAACAAGAGTCCCTAGCATCAGCATGTGTTAACATTAGTTATGTGTGACAATATATATATATCTGCTCTCTAATAACGGCCGGAGTGGCCGTCTTAACCCGCAACGCACGCAATGTGTAAATGTCCCAGCCAGCTACCGGCGTAGTGATGAAGCGTCGCTCCCTACTCCCTACACAGTTTGAAGTTCACTTCCTTTGAACATTTTTGTTACATTTGGATTGGAATCTCACTTAAAATGGTGGAATACCCTACGTAGTGCACTAAACAGGAACAACTGGGGTGAATGGAACGCTCCTACAGAATTGGCGCTGATGATTGTAAGAACCTCTTTCTGAACCAATCAGACCTTCTGATTGTAATTATTAGTAAGAAATGCTGTTATTTGTATTTATTCAGTTTGCATCACACAGATGACATGATAATGAAACACTTGATCGGCTTTCTAACGAGTTCGTGTTTTATTTCACAACCGGGAAAAGTTTGGAGGTTTTTAATTATAAGCACATTTACAAAATAACGGATTCTATTCCTAATGGGACACACGGTTATACATTTAATAGTATCTGGAACAACAGATAAGCAGTGGTTATGATTTTCTTTTTTTGCTGTGGTTTGGATTTATTTGTTTATTTCTACACTAAATTTCCAATATATGTTTTGTGTTTATTATATTGACTCGTGACTTGACTCGGTCTCTAGTCTAAAGACTCGTGACCTGAATTGGACTCTAGCCTAAAGACTTGTGACTTGACTCGAACTCTAGTCTAAAAACTCGTGACTTGACTCGGACTCTAGTCTAAAGACTCGTGACTTGACTCGGACTCTAGTCTAAAGACTCGTGACTTGACTCGGACTCTAGCCTAAAGAGTTGTGACTTGACTCAAACTCTAGCCTAAAGAGTTGTGACTTGACTCGGACTCTAGCCTAAAGACTCGTGACTTGACTCAGACTCTAGTCTAAAGACTCGTGACTTGACTCGGACTCTAGCCTAAAGAGTCGTGACTTGACTCAGACTCTAGCCTAAAGACTCGTGACTCGACTCGGACTCTAGCCTAAAGACTTGTGACTTGACTCAGACTCTAGCCTAAAGACTTGTGACTTGACTCAGACTCTAGCCTAAAGACTCGTGACTTGATTCGGACTCTAGCCTAAAGACTCGTGACTTGACTCGGACTCTAGCCTAAAGACTCGTGACTCGACTCGGACTCTAGCCTAAAGACTCGTGACTTGACTCGGACTCTAGCCTAAAGACTCGTGACTTGACTCGGACGCTAGCCTAAAGACTCGTGACTTGACTCGGACTCTAGCCTAAAGACTCGTGACTTGACTCGGACTCTAGTCTAAAGACTCGTGACTTGACTCGGACTCTAGCCTAAAGACTCGTGGCTTGACTCAGACTCTAGCCTAAAGAGTCGTGACTTGACTCAGACTCTAGTCTAAAGACTCGTGACTTGACTCGGACTCTAGTCTAAAGACTCGTGACTTGACTCAGACTCTTGCCTAAAGACTTGTGACTTGACTCGGACTCTAGCCTAAAGACTTGTGACTTGACTCAGACTCTAGTCTAAAGACTTGTGACTTGACTCAGACTCTAGCCTAAAGACTCGTGACTTGTCTCGGACTCTTTGTGTGGGGGCCTATTTGTGTGGAGTTTGCATGTTCTCCCCGTGTCTGCGTGTGTTTCCTCCGGGTGCTTCGGTTTCCTCCCATTGTCCAAAAACATGCAGTCAGGTTAACTGGAGATACTATTGCCCTATAAGTGAATGGGTGTGTGTGTGTGTGTGTGTGTCTGCCCTGCGATGGACTGGCATCCCGTCCAGGGTGTTACTGTGTGCCTTGCGCCCATTGAAAAGCTGGGATAGCCTCCCGCACCTTCCCGCGACCCTGATTGGATAAGTGTATAAGAAAATGATTGAATGAATGATTCACCTCACTTGCACGTCTTTGGACTGTGGGAGGAAACCGGAGCACCTGGAGGAAACCCCCACAAATATGTGAACATGAAACTCCACACAGAATGGACCCGGACCGCCCCACCTGGGAATCGAACCCAGGACCTTCTTGCTGCGAGGCGACAGTGCTACCCACCGAGCGTCTGCTAAAGCTGAAAATGTAAATGTAAGACTTTCAAGGGCTTCATTCTTGCAACTCTTCCACACAGAAACTTAGATGATCCATAAGCGCCATCCTCAGTCGCAGCCACTCACGTCAGTGACTCAAGTCAGTGGTTGATATCGCTAAACCTTATTGAAATAATTATGCGACTCGGTGGGTTGCACTGTCGCCTCACAGCAAGAAGGTTCTGGGTTTAATTCCCAGGTGAAGCGGTCGGGGTCCTTTCTGTTTGGAGTTTGCATGTTCTCCCCGTGTCTGTGTGGGTTTCTTCCATCAGTACAAAGACATGCAGTCAGGTTAACTGAAGATACTAAAGTCCCATGAGGTGTGTGTTTGTGTGTGTGTGTGCCCTGTGATGGACTGGCAACCTGTCCAGGGTGTTTCCGGCCTCTGGCCTAGTGAATCAGGCCCACCGTGACCCTGACCAGGATAAATCAGTCATAAAACAGACAATGAATGAATGTTTTTTTTTTTACAAAATACTGTTGTAAAAGGGTTGAATTTGGGTTTGACCGGAGGGCGAGGGGACGCCTGTGAATGTGTGAATTTCAATTTGAGAGCGAGCGTTTGTGTATTACACCGTGGATAGATGGAAGAGATTAACCTTCACACTCCTAGTGGTTTGTTTACTCTCAGACGACTCCCGCCGTCTCGTGTCTGACCTCTCAAGGTCGTACGGTAACACCTGAGATACACACACACACACACACACACATTACATTTACATTTTCGGCATTTAGCAGACGCTTTCATCCAGTGCGACTTACAGTTGTGACAGTATACAATCTAAGCAATTGAGGGTTAAGGGTCTTGCTCAGACAGTTGCAACCTGGCAGTGGTGGGGCTTTAACCGGCAACCTTCTGATTACTAGTCCAGTACCTTAACCACTAAGCTACAACTGCCCTACACACACACACCTACATTTGCAGCATTTATCAGATGCTTTGATTTAAGCAAATTAGAGTTAAGGACAAATATCATGTGAGCAATTGAGGGTTAGGGGCCTCGCTCAGGGGCCCTAAAGTGCTACTTGGAGATGGGGGGATTGAACCGACAACATTCTGATTATTAGTCCAGTGCACACAGAGACACCTACATTTACAGTTAAAGTATTTAGCAGATGTTTTTATTTAAGCAAATTAGAGTTAAGGACAAATATCATGTGAGCAATTGAGGGTTAGGGGCCTCGCTCAGGGGCCCTAAAGTGCTACTTGGCGATGGGGGGGGGGGGGGGGGGGGTTGAACCGGCAACGTTCTGATCATTAGTCTAGCACACACACCTACATTTACTGCAATCATCAGATGCTTTAATTTAAGCAAATTAAAGTCAAGGACAAATATCATATGAGCAATTAAGGGTTAGGGGCCTCGCTCAGGGGCCCAACAGTGGCAACTTGGTGGTGATTGAACAGGCAACGTTCTGATCATTAGTCAAGCACACACACCTATATTTACAGCATTTATCAGATGCTTTGATTTAATCAAATTAGAGTTAAGGATGAATATCATGCAAGCAGTTGAGGGTCAGGGGCCTTGTTCAGGGGCCCAAAAGGGCTACTTGGCAATTAAGGGAACTGAACCAGCACTATTCTGATTATTAGTCAGGCCCACACACAATAACAGACACTCTCGAAATTGGTTTTATTTTAAGCCACCTTCAGTCGCCACACAAAACAATTTGAGCATCTAAGGTCCACTATATAGCCAAAAGTATATAGACACCCCTGCTGTAATTGTTTGTGTTCAGGTGTTTAAATCAGGATCAGGGTCACAGTGGGTCCTGTTTCACCAGGAAACAACGGACGCAAAGCAGGAACACCCTATACAGGGCACCAATCCATCGCAGGGCTCCTCCCATCAGACATTACTAATCATGTCTGTGTAGACGTGAGGCCGTTGATAGCACTGCTGAGATTTGAACCTGGATCTCAGTCTTGGTTTTCATTTCATTTCCACGTTTAACCATTGCTTTATCCTGGTCAGGGCCACAGGGGGTCCAGTGCAGTGCAGTAAAACACCCCAGACAGGACGTTAATCCATCACGGGGCCTTAACTAACCGCCTGACAGACTGATAGCACTGCTGGGGATTAGAATCATTATATGATTCCAAATTGGTAGCAATAGTTTGGGGAAGACCCCTTCATGTTCCAGCGTGCCCCTAAAGAAAAGGTCCGGCGAGTGTTCTGCACAGCTCCCTGATTTCGATATCGATACGATGTCCAACAAGCTCATGATCAGGTGTCTACATACTTTTGGCCACATTGTTTACATTGACTTGCTTTATTTAGATTATGTACAAGTACACTATATGGACTAAAGTATCAGGACACCCTCTTAATTATTGAATTCATATGTTTCAGCCACAACAATCTTTAACAGGTGTAACAGTCATATAAAGGAAATTCTATGATCCCAGCTTTGTGGCAACAGTTTAGGGAAGGTCCTTTCCTGTTCCAGCATGAGCAAGCTCTATAAAGACATGAAGAAAATCCCTCCAAGTATTCTGTATAATTTGATCAATCCAGTTCAAAGCCAGCTCTCTGCTTTTTTATATTTTATTCATTTTCTCTTTGTTTGTCTCTGGTGGCTTCCAGAAGACGTGTAGCAGAGTCAATGAGGCGTGCTCTATTAGCACCTTTGCATTATTTAGCAGCTGCTCATGAGGAGAAGATCTGCGTCGAATCACATAAATCAGACGATTGAATCATGCCTCGTGTCGTCTGTGGAAGTTCAGTGTGTGGTGTTTGAAGGAGTCGATTGTTTTTACCCTGTTTGCCCTGGTTTCCTTGTGGCGGGGTTTACTTCTAAAATTGTGGCGATTACATATTACAAACTATGCTGTCAGTGCTTTGTCATGGTTGGCTGCATAGATGGTTCAGCTTTCTCTAATGACTTTTGTCTGGTATTGTTGGTAGCAGAATAGTTCTCAATAATGCGATCCAGCTTATTCTTGGTCTTCGTCATCTTAAAACACAGCCTCAATGTTCTCATAGGTGCGTCTCATCACACCCCAAAGTAACGTTAACTTACCGGACTTGATGTGGTTCAGTAGCTTCTGTTTTGTGGTGATCATTTTCCTCTATGAGATGTTCAGTTTTCTGATGCACTTGTTCTCAAAAGCCCGAATGTGTCTTTCTTCTTCTTTCTTCAGTGTCCAGGCTCAAGTCCATATGTGGGTACTGGTCAGATCAAGGCTTTCATTAATAGTAGCTTGATGGTGTTAAGGGACTTGTCATCTTCTCTATACGATACACCAGCTCCAGTAATTATTTTTTTGGCAATGGGACCACTACTAGGATGTCATCATATGTGAGATTGCTGCTGGTCTTTCCACCAAGTTTGGTAATAATGATCACATTTCATGGACAAAAGTATTGGGACACTGACAAATAACACCTACAGGAGCTTTTGTTTACATTTACATTTTCGGCATTTAGCAGACGCTCTTATCCAGCTCGACTTACAAAAGTGCTTCCATAGTAAACGTTTCATTACTCTAGTTTAAATAAACAACAGTCCAAGAACACAAATCTGCTGAAACCTGTTAGAACCAAAGTTAGTGTTTTCTTCAAGAAATGAATGAGTGTTAGTAAGTGAGTAAGTAAGTACAAGTCAGCTTAAGTGCTTAGTGAGGTGATGAAGGTTTTTAATCGTTTTTTGAAGACATCGAGAGACTCAGATGTTCGGACAGACAGAGGAAGTTCGTTCCACCACTTGGGTGCCAGTACAGAGAAGAGCCTTGATGCTCGTCTTCCTCGAGTCCTGGGTGGAGGCTCAAGGCGAGCGAGACTAGTGGCTCGGAGGTTGCGCGGTACAGAGCGGGGTTTGATTAGACCACAAAGGTAGCTTGGGGCTGGTCCATTTTTGGCTTTGTAGGCGAGCATCAGTGTTTCAAACTGAATGTGTGCAGCTACAGGAAACCAGTGAAGAGAACGCAGCAGTGGGGTGATGTGACAGCAGTGAGGTGATGATGTGGCAGCAGTGGGGTGATGTGGCAGTGTTTAGGTTGTTTAAAAACTAGGCGAGCAGCTGCATTTTGAATGAGCTGTAAGGGTTTAATAGTGGACATGGGAGCACCTGCCAGGAGGGAGTTGCAGTCGTCCAACCGTGAGATTACAAGTGATTGCACCAGAATCTGAGTGGCTTCCATGGAGAGAAATGGCCGAATCTTCCTGATGTTGTAGAGGAGGAACCGGCACGATCTTGTCATGTTGGCTACATGAGGAGAGAAGGTCAGCTGGTTATACAGGACGAAACCAAGGCTTCTTACATTATCAGATGGTCTGATCTGGGAGTCATCAAGAGAGATGACTGGGTCCTGGGTTGGAGATTGATCTCCAGGAATAAGTAACAGCTCTGTCTTGCTGGGATTGAGTTTTAGATGATGAGCTGACATCCATTGTGAGATATAACGCAGACATGCTGAGATGCGAGCTGAGACTTGTGTGTCTGAAGGAGGAAATGACAGAATGAGCTGAGTGTCATCTTCCTAGTAGTGGTAAGAGAAGCCAGGAGAGGCTATGACCTTACCAAGAGAGCGGGTGTAGATAGAGACATCACGTTCTACATCAATAGGCATTAATGTGTACTTGCCCCCCGTCGCAGCTATAACAGCTTCCAATCTTCTGTGTCGTCTACCCGACTTCTCTGGATATGAGAAATATGATTCGTCACTGCACAAAACACGCTTCCACTGCTCAGAGTCCAGTGGTGGCATGCTTTACAGGTGCTGTAAAACTTGCACGCAGCTGCTTGTCCATGTAAACTCATGCCATGAAGCTCCTGGTGCCCAGTTTAGTGCTGATGTTAGTGCCAAAGGAAAGTTCGGAACTCTGTAGTCAGTGAGCCAGCAGAGTTTGTGACTCTGTGCTTGTTCTGACAGACTGTTTTCCATTGGTGGAATTTGTTGTTGTTAGATGCAGACCTTTTTATTCACCACAAGAATTCACCACCGTGCTTATTGTCAGGGTGTAGACCTCACACTTCTCTTGTCAGTGACAAGTTGACACTTTTTTCTAAGTGGAATCTTGATCATGCGGGAGAGGGGGGTGGACTCACCTACCAATCAGATGGCTATATTAATGGGTCAAGGGTTTGAAATGACCATGGGGGCTATGATACTCCTTAAGTGGTACAGTACTAAAGTAGCCTGTAAGCATGTGCATTTTATTAATAATATAACTATATTTTGTTGTTGTTCTGCTTACAAGAAAATATGCTGCATTACTAATCTATACCACCACTACTGATCATAATAATAATAATAATACCATGTGCATAAAATCAGCCACATAACGAACACCAGTGTGTTTAACCGCTTGTTCATTGGAATATTTAACTTATTACTTAGATTTACAGACTGGAGTGAAGTCGGTTCAGCAATATCATCTGAGTCCGCGGTGTTTCCGGTGAGTCTGCTCACTCGCCTTGTGTACTTAACAGCAGCAAATCAGAGGACTCATAGGATCCGGGTTAATTGAGACCTCGGAATTGTGATTCCTGATTCAGTACGAAGATTCGAATGATTAACCCGGGTGATTCAGGAACCGCCCAGCTCTAGTAGTGACAGAGCAAGTCCTTACTGTAGGATGGAGCCAGACCATTTAGTGCTTTAAAAACTATGCATAAAACTTTATAATGTATTCTAAAATGCACAGGTAGGCAGTATAAAGATGCCAGAATGGGAGTGATGTGGTTTCTTTTCTTTGCACCCACCAAAAGATGAGCTGCTGCATTTTGAACCAGCTGTAAACGGCTAATAGACGTCAGGCTTAATTCTAAATATAGCTCATCACAGTACATTCATCAAGACTCCAGATTTCAATCATGCAAACTAAAGTCTGCGCTTCCTAAATTTTACTGGCACGTTGCTAAAAAAAACCAACACTGCTAATTGTATATTAAATTTGATTTTTTTTTATCTCTTATTATTTACTCAGTACCATCTACAGTACTGACCAACACTACACTTGTCTTTGGTCCCGTCCTCCTCAATTTTCTTATATTAGACGATGGTTTTTTTTATTTATTTTACTGCTTTTTTTATCTGTACTGTGTATATTGAGTTGTTTGTGAAGCCACCACAGACAAATAAAGAGAAAATAAAAAAAAAAGAGAGAGCTGGCTTTGAACCAGATTGATCAGATTACACTGAAAGCTGGGAGAGCTTTTCTTCATGTCTTTATAGAGCTTGCTTTCATGCTGGAACAGGAAAGGGCCTTCCCTAACCTGTTGCTGCAAAGCTGGAATGTCCTTTATATCATTGACTTATTACCGTGTTAGCAGTTACTGTGATGAAAACACATTCATTCAATAGTTATTGGGGTGTCCCAATACTTTTGTCCATATAACCAAAGCATGTCAATGTAAACGATGTGGCCAGACGTATATACAGACCCAAAATGACCTGTGCTCCATTCCATACACCTGTAGCAATGGGACTGAATGAAATACCCAGTTCCCAATTTTAGTCATTTCCAATTCCCAGTTTTGTTGTGACTCTGCTGCCGCTTGCACAACCTCTGAGCCGGACGACCGCACGCCCTCCAACAGGTGTCCAATCCGTCGCTGCTTCTGGGTTCCCCACACAGAGCCACGAGTGTTCCAGCTACACCCATTCAAGTCTGCGCTTCCAGTTTTGTGCCACTGACATGGTGGTGGTGTGTTAGTGTGTGTTGTGCTGGTATGAGTGGATCAGACACAGCAGCACTGCTGGAGGTTCTTTGCTGGTCTTGCGAAAAGCTTTCCCAGAAAAGTGAGAGTTGGTCATTATGTTAATGGTTTAGCTGGTCTACTAGTTCATCATGGTCAATCTTTCTGGTCTTTGGTGGTCATTATGTTAAAGGATTAGCTGGTCTTCCAGTTTATCATGGTCAGCCCTTCTGGTCTTTGGTGGTCATTATGTTAAAGGATTAGCTGGTCTTCCAGTTTATCATGGTCAGCCCTTCTGGTCTTTGCTGGTAATTATGTTAATGGTTTAGCTGGTCTACCGGTTCATCATGGTCAATCTTTCTGGTCTTTGGTGGTAATTATGTTAAAGGATTAGCTGGTCTTCCAGTTTAACATGGTCAGTCTTTCTGGTCTTAGCTGGTAATTATGTTAATGGTTTAGCTGGTCTACCGGTTCATCATGGTCAATCTTTCTGGTCTTTGGTGGTCATTATGTTAAAGGATTAGCTGGTCTTCCAGTTTAACATGGTCAATCTTTCTGGTCTTTGGTGGTAATTATGTTAATGGTTTAGCTGGTCTACCAGTTTAACATGGTCAATCTTTCTGGTCTTAGCTGGTAATTATGTTAATGATTTAGCTGGTCTACCGGTTCATCATGGTCAATCTTTCTGGTCTTTGGTGGTAATTATGTTAATGGTTTAGCTGGTCTACCAGTTTAACATGGTCAATCTTTCTGGTCTTAGCTGGTAATTATGTTAATGGTTTAGCTGGTCTACCAGTTTAACATGGTCACTCTTTCTGGTCTTAGCTGGTAATTATGTTAATGGTTTAGCTGGTCTACCGGTTCATCATGGTCAATCTTTCTGGTCTTAGCTGGTAATTATGTTAATGGTTTAGCTGGTCTACCAGTTTATCATGGTCACTCTTTCTGGTCTTAGCTGGTAATTATGTTAATGGTTTAGCTGGTCTACCAGTTTATCATGGTCACTCTTTCTGGTCTTAGCTGGTAATTATGTTAATGGTTTAGCTGGTCTACCAGTTCATCATGGTCAATCTTTCTGGTCTTAGCTGGTAATTATGTTAATGGTTTAGCTGGTCTACCAGTTTAACATGGTCAATCTTTCTGGTCTTAGCTGGTAATTATGTTAATGGTTTAGCTGGTCTACCAGTTTATCATGGTCACTCTTTCTGGTCTTAGCTGGTAATTATGTTAATGGTTTAGCTGGTCTACCAGTTTAACATGGTCAATCTTTCTGGTCTTAGCTGGTAATTATGTTAATGGTTTAGCTGGTCTACCAGTTCATCATGGTCACTCTTTCTGGTCTTAGCTGGTAATTATGTTAATGGTTTAGCTGGTCTACCAGTTCATCATGGTCAATCTTTCTGGTCTTAGCTGGTAATTATGTTAATGGTTTAGCTGGTCTACCAGTTTATCATGGTCAATCTTTCTGGTCTTAGCTGGTAATTATGTTAATGGTTTAGCTGGTCTACCAGTTCATCATGGTCAATCTTTCTGGTCTTAGCTGGTAATTATGTTAATGGTTTAGCTGGTCTACCAGTTTATCATGGTCAATCTTTCTGGTCTTAGCTGGTAATTATGTTAATGGTTTAGCTGGTCTACCAGTTTATCATGGTCAATCTTTCTGGTCTTAGCTGGTAATTATGTTAATGGTTTAGCTGGTCTACCAGTTCATCATGGTCAATCTTTCTGGTCTTTGCTGGTCTTGCGAGAAGCTTTCCCAGAAAAGTGAGGCTTGGTCAGGCGTGCACATACTTTCGACAGCTCTGTGTGTTTGGATAATAATTATATGCGATTTGAATTTTGCTTTTTGAAGCTTTCACACAGACCGACTCTCACCATCGTCGCTTGCATAAGCAGATCTAATATTCATGACCAAATGTTGTGCTAACGATCGCTCGGCAACGAATTAGCATCTCCATCTCGTCGTCATTAGCAAGAACGATCGATCACGCAGCCAAGTCTACGTATTTCTTTAAACAGCGATGTTAGCGTCAACACAGCGGCCCATTCCTGACAGATTACTGCAGTGTGTGTGTGTGTGTGTGTGTGTGTGACGGGAGTATCAGCTCAGATTTATTCTTTAGGTTGTTAAATGCTGAATTCAAATCATAAATTCATCTTTTCTACCACTTACTTCTTCATAGAGGGAAACGAGAGCCTATCGCCATGACAACAGCACATCCCCTTTTGATCTCTGTAGAAACCCAGCTTGGGCTGGTCTGGTATCATCTACAGTTGATGATGCTGGTCTCCCACCAATCATGGTCAACCTTACTGGTCTTTATGGTCATTATGTTGATGGTTTAGCTTGTCTCCCACTGAATATGGTCACCCCTTCTGGTCTTTGGTGGTCATTATGTTGATAGATTGGCTGGTCCTTTAGCTGATAGCTTATCATGGTCAACCTTACTGGTCTTTATGGTCATTATGTTTATGGTTTAACTGGTCTCCCACTGATTATGGTCACCCCTTCTGGTCTTTGGTGGTCATTATGTTGGTGATTTTACTGATCTCCCACTCATTATGTTGATAGCTTGACTGGTCGTTCAGCTAATAGCTGATCATGGTCAGCCTTTCTGGTCTTTGCTGGTCATTATGTTGATGGTTTATATGGTCTCCCACTCATTATGGTCAACTTTTCTAGTCGTTGCTGGTCATTATGTTGATAATTCAGCTGGTGTCCAACTTATCATGGTCAATTCTCTGGTCTTTGGTCAGTTTGTTGATATTTTTGCTGGTCTCTTACTGATCATGGCCAACCTTTTTAGTCGTTGGTGGTCATTAAGCTGTTGGTTTAGCTGGTGTCCCACTAATCATGGTCAACCTTTCTGGCCTTGTTGGTTGGTGTTGATGGTTTTGCTGGTGTCCCACTGATTATGGTCAACCTTTCTGGTCTGTGCTGGTCATTATGTTGATGGTTTAGCTGATTTACCAGCTTATTTTGGTCAATCCTTGTAGTCTTTTGTGGTCATTATGTTGATGGTTTTACTGGTGTTTCAATGATTATGACCAACCTTTCTGATCTTTTCTGGCCATTATTATGATGGTTAAGCTGGACTCCCACTGATCATGGTCAACCTTTTTGGTCTTTGCTGGTCACTATGTTGATGGTTGGGTGGTCTACCACTCATTATGTTCAACCTTTCTGATCTTTGCTGGTTGATGTTGATGGTTAGCTTTTTTTTTCTTCATTAGGGTCAACCTTTCGGGTCTTTGCTGGACATTATGTTGATGGTTTAGCTGATCTACCAGCTTATCATGGTCAACCCCTTTGGTCTTTGGTGGTCATTATGTTGATGGTTTTGCTGGTGTCCTACTGATTATGTTCAACCCTTCTGGTGTTTGCTGGTCATTATGTTGCTTGTTTAGCTGACCGACCAGTTTATCATGGTCAACTTTTCTAGTCGTTGCTGGTCATAATGTTAATGTTTGAGCAGATCTATCATCTTATTATGGTTGTCCTTTCTGGTCTTTGCTGGTCATTATGTTGATGGTTTTACTGGTCTCCTACTCACTATGGTCAACCATTCTGTTTTTCGTTAGTCATTAATTTAATGGATTAGTTGGTCTTACACTCACCATATTCAACCTTTCTGGTCGCTGCTGGTAATAATGTTGATGCTTTAGCTGATCTACCAGTTTATTATGGTCAGCCTTTCTGGTCTTTGCTGGTCATTATGTTGATCATTTGATTGGTCTACCACTGGTCAACCCTTTGGTCTTTGCTGGTAATTATGTTGATGCTTTAGCTGATCTACCAGTTTATTATGGTCAGCCTTTCTGGTCTTTGCTGGTCATTATGTTGATCGTTTGACTGGTCTCCCACTGGTCAACCTTCTGGTGCTTGCAGGTAAGTATGTTGATGGATTAGCTGGCCTTTTAGCTACCAGTTTATCATGGTCAATCTGGTCATTAGTTTAGCTGGTGTCCCACTCACCATAGTCACCCTTTCAGGTTTTTGGTGGTCATTACAATGATAGTTTAGCTGGTCTTGCACTCCTCATGGTCAACCTTTCTGGCTCTGGGTCATTATGTTGATGCTTTAACTTGTCTCCTACTCATCATGGTCAACCTTTCTGGTCTTTGCTAGTCATTATTTTTATGGTTTAGCTGGTCTCCCACTTATCATGGTCAACTTTTATAGTCATTGCTGGTCATTAAGCTGATGGATGAGCTGGTCTCCCACTCCCAATGGCCAATTATTTGGTCTTTGGTCATTTTGTTGATGGTTTTGCTGGTCTCCTACTGATCATGGTCAACCTTTCTGGTCATTATGTTAATGGTTTAGCTAAATACTTACTTATCATGGTCAACATTTCTAAACTTTGCTGGTGTCCCACTGATTATGGTCAGCCTCTCTGGTCTTTGCTGGTCATTATGTTGATGGTTTTGCTGGTGTCCCACTGATTATGGTCAGCCTTTCTGGTCTTTGC